>NW_003302386.1:0-1991 GCF_000004255.2 Arabidopsis lyrata subsp. lyrata | reverse complement strand
AATTCGGTCGATGTTCGGTACGGAGGATGAAACGCTATGTATCTGGGTTTTGACGAGCTTCATATCAGCTTCCGCCTTGGCTAGGGAGGCTCGGATCTTGCTTAGCTCGTCTTCTCTTTCGGATTCTTCGGCCCACCTTATATTTTCTTCAGTTTCTTCGTCATCAGTAAGGTCCGTTCGCTCGGCGGAGTTAGCTCCGGCTCGGGTGCGCTCGTCTTGCAAATCATCTGGCTCGTCCGTCACGTCCACTGCGTCTGGCTCGGTGGGATCATCTTGGTTCTCGCGTCTGGCAGGGTCGGCTCGGGTTGCGACTCTGGTGTTATCGGTTGGTGTCGCGAACGTGAGTCTTGTTGGGTTGATGCCAGGCAAGTCCCTCCGAGCTCGTGGCGGCCGAGTCTGGAAACGCATGGTTTTTTGTTGCCCACGTGTTGCGATTTCGTCGACTCGCTGCGCCAAGGTTTTGTTAGCTTTATCTTGGTCGTCAGCTTTCTTCTGGAATTTAACCATCAGGTCTTTCAGTTTGGCTAGAGTCGCTATGATCGTCGGATCGGCTTGAGGATTCTGAGGGTTCGGAGGGTTCGGGATCCCTCCTCCAGCTGGTGGTGTCTGACGACCGTCTTCCTTCATCGTCCTTTTCGGTAATCGAGTTCTGCGTCTTAGGGTAAGAGAATTCTAAAGTATCCCCACAGACGGCGCCAAACTGTGGAAGTCGAAACTAACACAATCGAGATTTGTCTAGGGTTTTATTTTAGGGATACGATAAATGTGAATTCTCAAAGAACGACAGAATCAATTGATACCAAAGATGGTGTTCTTGATATTATTAAGGAAAAGATGACTTTGATCGTATAAGAGTTTGATCGTAATGAAAAAGATGTTTGTGCTGTGAGAGCTTTTTGTAGTGCAAATTCTAGAGCGATATTGCTTGCCTTCTGCGAGAGCCTTGAATCTCTTTATGTAGGGGTGATAAACCGCCTCTCCAGCGATATTCTCGGAAGATTTCCATTTATCTTGAAGTCGGTGTAGAATATCGCGGATCAGGATAATTTCCTTATTCTTCGGAGTTTTTTGGAAGATTTCCTGATTTAAGTTGATCCTTCGTGATTCTTCCTTATCATTTCCGGGTTTATCGGAAGTGATCCTTCTTGTTCAGAAATGATGCCTTGCTTGGAAATGGTACTTTGAAAGCGAATATTTACTAAGTCTTTACCTCGGGCGATGATGAAGACTTCACCTTGGAGAAACTTGTGCAATCGGCTCGGGTACACAGGAAGGACTGGCTCGGGCACTCTAGGATGGCTTGTTCGGGTATCCCCGAGGCGATGGGCTCGGGTATACTAAATCGATTAGATGGATAACCCGAGGTGAATGATGCGATGCCCCGAGATAATCACTGAAAGACTCTCGAAGTGTTCTAAGTGTGGCTCGGCGCCAAAGGATGGAATCCGACCCCAACACTCGTCCTCGATTTCGTCTGCGTTGTCCTCGTGTATAGTAGGCAATGGCGTTTGGAAGTCTTTGGGCTGAATAAGATGAAAGAAATGGGGTTATTAAGGAAGACATGAACGAAAATTCAAACAACCAAAATTCGAAGACATGAACTTACGTTGTGATCACCAGAGAACTTCGGTGTAGACACCCCAGCCGTAGAGGGACTAGAAGTAGAAGCACCAGCAGAAGCAGAAACAACAGTTCCCGAAGGACCAAGAGCAGAAGAACCAGTCCCAGAAGGAACATACGCAGAAGGACCAGACGCAGAAGGACGAGATGGAGATGCATAAGACTGGTTAATGTTTTGTAAAACATCAGACAATCCGCCGTATTCAGACCAAGCTTGTTTCTGAAATTCCTCCAAAATTTGAGTATTGCTTTTCCCCTTCGATTGATCAAAACCAAAAGACGGGGTTTGAGGACCAGATGGCGCAGGAGGATCTATCTGGATATGGGAGGAATCAGATGTCTGTACAAAGGTGCCCTTTTGTACCGGTCCA
>NW_003302387.1:4758-13216 GCF_000004255.2 Arabidopsis lyrata subsp. lyrata | reverse complement strand
TTTGTGAGCTCTTTCAGGAGTGGAATTTAGTTTTCTCTAGGATTTTTCCACAACAAAGGTTGTTTTGCTCTTGGATTGAGCTATTTTCTTGGACCTGACGCTCTTCCAGTCATGTGCCTTCTTTGCTTAGAAAAGTAGCATCTCAAGTGGTGGTTTATAAGTTCTGGCGACAGCGTAATAACATTCTCCATAACTCCTTGCGGCTTGCTGCTCAAATCATTTTCAAGATGGTGGAGTGGAGCTACGAAACATCATCACTTCGAGATGAACAAAGCTTATGCTTATTTGGATTCGTTATCTATTTCCAAATCTTTCTTTACTCTACTGTAGTCTTGTTTTTATCTCTTTTTTGCCAAGGTTGCTTTTGTGTAATTATTTATCTTTTGTAAAGCCTCAAACTTCATTTTAGATCATATTTACATGTTTAGGAAAAAAATAATTCGGAAAAAAATAATTTGGAAAAATAGAAACAAAAAAAATAGATAAGCTTAGTAACTAATAAAAATTTCTGTGATCCTTAGCACAAAACAACTCTGCATTCCTGCAACTTTCAGCACACATATTTTTTAGCATCATTCGGGTACCATTGCAAACAATAGTAGCCAAAACCATAAGAAACAATATCATAGAAACGTGATCGACTAATAAATATTCAGAAATTATATATACATGAAAAAAAACAATATTCGAATACCTCGAGTGACTTCTATTCTAGTGAATCTCATGATAAATATGGTGATATTATCACATTGTTTACTCCGTTCTCTCAAAAATTTACAACAGTATCCACCATGTAGTCGACATTATAGACGTAAATTTATTATAAAATTAAGTTTTTAGCATACTACACAAATTAAACTATAACAAATCTAATTTTGACTAAATTAATAACTTACAATTCATCTTCTAATTCCACATAAACTTGATCCCACACTTTATTATTGGTTTTCCGTCTTCAATATTGCTAACACTCACGACCCAACCAATTAAATATAATTATTTAAATTAATAGATCAAACCGTAACAATGCAAAGAATAAAATATCCAAACAAAAGATATTATGGGACCAGGGAAATAAACATACTCAAAATTAAGTATCAATTTTCCTAAAAGATGCGAATGCGCAGTAATCAATCGCACCCAAGGAAGGTATATGTGAAACAAAGATTGATAAATTCCAATGAATTTTAAAATCATAAAAAGTATGACTAAGCAAACCGATAACATGAATCAAAATCTCTAAGTGTTATCCATCCAGGGCCTGCCCTGAGATTTGAAGGGCCAAATACTCAAAAAAAAGTTTTTGGTTATTTTGAAAGGTTTTAAAATTTAGGGCCAATTATAGTAAAATAAATAAAATTAGGTCCGTTTCATAAATAATTTTTGTTGAAGAATTTCAGAAACAAAATTTGGGTTACAGCAAAAGTTTCTTGTTGATGTCTATAGGGCCGGCCATGTATCTATCGTCCTTGGAAAAACCTGAATCCACGATGACGATAATACTCTCTATCAATTATAGTATGTATGTCGTGACCCTAACAAACAAAATAAAATTGTTAAAGGTATAGCAATCTTTCAGCAAACAATTTATTTTATTAGAAAAACCAAAAATCTGTATAACCTCTGTATCAGTATAAGTTGGAATATATCGTCCAAGATCGAAGAACACTTAAACCTATTAAGTATCTATACTCAGATACTTTGATTTTACAAGGGAGCACTGAAGGGTGCAGATATGACACTCATGCTACGATAAAATCTTTCAAAGCATTTCTTGCTCATCTTCGGGGTTTTGTCCCATATTACGAGCCTAGCTAATCTAATCAAATATACATGATGAGAATATGTCTTTATCAAGTAAGTAGTGGATTGATTAGGGTTAAGTGGTATACCAAACCTCCTTAATTAAGACTCTTGGTCTCTTAGTCTCTGTTTCTATACCCTCTGTTTTACGTCTTTGTAAAGGAAGAATCTAGATTATTCCACTTCATGACGTATTAATTAAATTTTCCAACATGCTATTTTTACATTTCACTGAATCGTTTGCTTCGCGAACCGTTTCATACAAACATTGAGAAAAAAAATCATCATTATTTGATGTTCTAAAACTGAACAACAGAGCAGATGCAGGTATATCATGGATATTGAGGCTTAGAGTTGATACAAAGTTGTTTCTTAAAGATTTACCTTGCTTTGATTTTAGTCTTTTCTCTCTGTCACATTTCCCCTTAGCACTGTCTGTTTTCTAGAAGTAGCAGACACAGTCAAAGGTGTCTGTTTCCTTTGAGCGTCAGAGCATAATCATTTCCCTACAAACCATGCGATACAATAATTAGCATTTTTCATCTATAGTATCATGTCTGATAATCAATACCTTAATGGGATTGCTTTCAATACATGTATGAGATATGTTTTTCCGCAATTTCTTGCTCCGTGGGCGATGACATTAGCATCTTTACCCTCAAAGACAGTAGAGATAAGAGGCTTTATCTCCTTTGATAGAATGAAACCTGTGATTCTGTTTTTTTTTGTAGCAATAGTCCAATTTATATGAATCTTTCGAACTGCCACAACACAATAGTTAATATGGCTTGAAACGTTGCTAATCCACAACAGACTGTGAAAGATTTAACTCAAAACTCAAAAGTATATTCTACTCGGTGAGAACATTTTTGTAAAATTAGAAAATCGATAAATTAAAGATAAAAGATCAATTGAAACATCACCTGAATCTTCTTCATGCATCGTGGTTGCTTTCATTCATCCAAAACATACAATCGTTTAAAAAAACAAACACTATTAGAATTTATAGTAACGAAAATAATATGTATAGCCAAAAAACAAGAAGATGAGCATACCAAGGCTCCTCGGAGGCAACGATTGGTGTCTGAAAATTTTAGCAGCGTTGTGCCTCTTGTTGGTTGGAATTGGAACACCAGCTGGTGTATAAGGATCACACATAACCTGCATGTATCAATAATCAATAATTTCATGGATCTGATATAGTTCCAATTGAATTTGGTACACTAATCAGATAAAACAAACCATGAATTTGGTACACCAGCCTTTATTGAAGTTTAATATAATAATTGATGATTAAGCGTTACATAGATGGATAAAGACGTGACAATAAAAAAAGATAGATAAAAGCAAGCTTTACGTTTTTACACGCCTTGATTCAAGGCAAGACACCGAAACACCCCGTGAAACAAACCATGTTCATACCTAAATGAAAAATCCATAAAGAGATCATTATTTAAAAAAAGAGATAAAACTTCTGATCGCATCAATACAAAGAAATAATAATAATTGAGACTCCTGGTGAAAGATAATCAGAGAGAAGCAAGAGAAAAAGAAGAGTTCCCAACGATTATAGTCTATTGGGGTTGTTGAGAGGCCGTAATTTGCATCATGATGGAACCAATAATCAAATTGATATCAAATTATGTAAATACAAAATCAAAGCTTCTTTTTTTTTAGTGAAGAATATGGTAAATACAAAATCAAAGCTTCTTTTTTTTTTTTAGTGAAGAATATGAAATCTAAGCTGCTCGCAAAATATTATGGGAAAGCTTATAGATTTCTCAATACACCAAGCATAATTTAAATATTAAACATGAAAGTACTAAAGTGAAAAACTCACCATATGTTCGATTGAATCAACAATTTAATTGTCCTGGAATTGTTTAACGACGTTGCATCCGTAACCTATAACAATACATAAACACCATGAATTCATATGTGTAAAGCCAAATAAAATAAAACGCAAAAAAAAAAAAAAAAAGCAAAAAAAAATGGGGTTAGTTATGATTTGAAAGTGAAACCTAGAGAAGGTATTTATATTAAACTGAAAGGCGGTGTACGATCTAATTTTTTTAATTTTTGAAGATAATTACAACAACAAGAAATGAAGATTTATATATTGTGTTAGATCAAATCTTTATCAAAACAATTAATATTCCTAAAAACAATTAATAACTACTATGGATATTAATTATATAAAAATATTCCTTATTTTATTTGTTAAAAAATGGAACAATAACATAATTTTTTTTAGATTTACAATTATATTTGACATTTATTTAGATACACCATCATTATCGGTATAAAATATAAAAGAAAGTTTCTTTTATTTTATCAGATTTGTGAATTTAAAGAATATATGATAGTTGTTTTGATATTATCGGCAATATCTAAATATTTTAGAAAAGTAAATTTTACTTTTAAAAACAATTGGCTCGTAATTATCACAACATAAATTTACCATTAATATATCAAAAATATAATTAAACGATTAATTATGAGACACATTTTTTGTTGAAAAAAAAAAGAACCAAAAAGGAAAAAAAAAAAACACGGAAAAGGAAGAGAAAATAAGAAGACACGACCAATCCTTTCTCCGACGTAATTGTATGTGACTCACGACCATGATTAGATTGGTGGAGATTAATCATTGGATGTTCTTGGTCGAACGATAAACCGTCATAAAAAAGGTATGTAAACTACATTTGATCCAAATTTATTTATTTTTTTCATTTTTTCGTGTTTAAGAATATTACTATTTTTTAAAATGTAAAATATATCGAATTTTTATATTTTAGGGTCAGTTAATTTTTTAATTTTAATTAATATTCGAATTAATTTAATAGAAGGTATAATAGAAGGTATTTAAGTAATTACGCAAAATCAAGGGCTCAACAAGAGCCGAGAGTCTAGACACGTCAGATAGTTTTCTCTAGGATAGTTTTTTATTGTCATATAGATTGATAAAAAAGGAAGAGTAGAGAAAATCTTGCGAATTAGGTTAACTTATGAGACATCACTGAACGTGCCTTGATATATATATACAAGAATGTTAAACAATACAGGATATTTTAGACTATTCAATATATTTGCCTTTTTTCCGGGCAGTATATTGTATCTCTTATTTTTCGAAAAGTATATAAATTAGAGTATCGATAATTTGTGGGATATATGTAAATTTTGTTGCGAATATGTAAACATTATCGTATAAAAGTTAAAATGCTATAATTTAATAAAATTACAGAGAAAGTTTTATATTAACAATATAAACATCATAACATGTATATAACAATTTGTGATAGTAGATATCATTTTTTCGGGCAGTATATATATCACTTATTTTTTGGAAAGTATATAATTTAGAGTATCGATAATGTGTGGGATATATGTAAATTTTGTTGCGAATATGTAAACATTATCGTATAAAAGTAAAAATGCTATAATTTAATAAAATCACAGAGAAAGTTTTATATTAACAATATAATCATAACATGTATATAACAATTTGTGATAGTAGATATTATAATCGAACCTATATTTTGTCTCGTTAGTCTAAATGTCAGAATACATAAAATAATCATTTATACAAGCCTAAAATAATTGTAATACTTAGGGTATGGAACTGTGTATAATGATTCCATATGCTACGGAAATCTGAAGTCGTGTAGCTTTTTTCACAGTTTACCAATAAGCACAAACAGTCCAATTTTTTTAGAGAACTAAATAATCAATGTTCGGATATATCTTGATGATTCGACGTAATCTTTTAATTTATTAATTAATTATTAAATATGAACACATATCTAACTCTTCGATATAGATTTATGAACCAGGCACTGTAAGAAACGATAAACTACGAGATATTTGCTCAACAGAACTTAAAAAAAAATACAGAACATGATTTAAAGTAAAACAATGTCATTTCTCAATAAAAACATAACACAATACCATAATAATTTCAAACAAAAGTTACATAAAAAGTCTATTTATTATAGTCACCCCTCAGCCGTCGATCTCCGGCAGTTTTTCGAAATTGGTTTTGGTTTACGGTCATGCACTTTATCGGGTTGTTGTAGATACTGTACACCGACAGCACATAAAACAGCGTCGAAAGACTTGTCTTCGAACTCAAATTTCTGATCTTCGTTGAGATCCTTGACGAAGAAGTAATCGAGTCTAGGGTTACGTGCAAGCTCTTGTGCGTTAAGACCATGCCCCACCACTTTCTCGTACTTGACTTCGTACTTGACTTCTTCTGGAAGATGGCTAACCCATGGATGTATTCGTTTGGTAGAGAATGGATCCATCGACGTGATCTGCGATCAAACAAAAGAAAAAAGCACCATCAGTAATCGGTATATGGATATAGCACAACGAACGATAATAAATAACAGAAATCTAAATTTAATAACACGTCAAAAACATCAACAAGCAAAGAAAAAAGAAAAAGAAAAACGGGGGTTAGTTATGTCATAGAAGCGGACACAGGCAATGTATTTATACCGGATGGAGTTCGACTTAAACCTAGGGTTTTGCTCTGTCGGCGTAAGTAATAAAATCAGAGATAAGCAATGGAAAATCAATAATAATAAAAATAAATAAATTGGATAGTTAACTGTTTAGAATATTAGTTTAAGATATACTCAATAGAATAAAGGAATATTAACATTTAACGATCTCGTTATCATCGTATACAAACTCGATATTATCTCACATTAGTTAGTTTTTAAAAAGTAACAATACTATAACTGTCATATTTCTAGAATATATCTATAATTTATAATTTATAATAATCTATAATCTATAAATAACAATATTTGAGAAGTGTTTTTGCTGATGTGTCGGACTCACAGCTCTTGTTGAGCCCTTGCTTTTGTGTGATTACTTAAATACCCTTTATTAAATTCGAATATTAATTAGTTAAGGTTAAAATACATATCTACCCTAAAATAAAAATATAAATATTCGATATTAGGGTCAGTTAATTTTTTAATTTTAATTAATATTCGAATTAATTTAATAGAAGGTATAATCGAAGGTATTTAAGTAATTACGCAAAATCAAGGGCTCAACAAGAGCCGAGAGTCTAGACACGTCAGATAGTTTTCTCTAGGATAGTTTTTTATTGTCATATAGATTGATAAAAAAGGAAGAGTAGAGAAAATCTTGCGAATTAGGTTAACTTATGAGACATCACTGAACGTGCCTTGATATATATACAAGAATGTTAAACAATACAGGATATTTTAGACTATTCAATATATTTGCCTTTTTTCCGGGCAGTATATTGTATCTCTTATTTTTCGAAAAGTATATAAATTAGAGCATCGATAATTTGTGGGATATATGTAAATTTTGTTGCGAATATGTAAACATTATCGTATAAAAGTTAAAATGCTATAATTTAATAAAATTACAGAGAAAGTTTTATATTAACAATATAAACATCATAACATGTATATAACAATTTGTGATAGTAGATATCATTTTTTCGGGCAGTATATATATCACTTATTTTTTGGAAAGTATATAATTTAGAGTATCGATAATGTGTGGGATATATGTAAATTTTGTTGCGAATATGTAAACATTATCGTATAAAAGTAAAAATGCTATAATTTAATAAAATCACAGAGAAAGTTTTATATTAACAATATAATCATAACATGTATATAACAATTTGTGATAGTAGATATTATAATCGAACCTATATTTTGTCTCGTTAGTCTAAATGTCAGAATACATAAAATAATCATTTATACAAGCCTAAAATAATTGTAATACTTAGGGTATGGAACTGTGTATAATGATTCCATATGCTACGGAAATCTGAAGTCGTGTAGCTTTTTTCACAGTTTACCAATAAGCACAAACAGTCCAATTTTTTTAGAGAACTAAATAATCAATGTTCGGATATATCTTGATGATTCGACGTAATCTTTTAATTTATTAATTAATTATTAAATATGAACACATATCTAACTCTTCGATATAGATTTATGAACCAGGCACTGTAAGAAACGATAAACTACGAGATATTTGCTCAACAGAACTTAAAAAAAAATACAGAACATGATTTAAAGTAAAACAATGTCATTTCTCAATAAAAACATAACACAATACCATAATAATTTCAAACAAAAGTTACATAAAAAGTCTATTTATTATAGTCACCCCTCAGCCGTCGATCTCCGGCAGTTTTTCGAAATTGGTTTTGGTTTACGGTCATGCACTTTATCGGGTTGTTGTAGATACTGTACACCGACAGCACATAAAACAGCGTCGAAAGACTTGTCTTCGAACTCGAATTTCTGATCTTCGTTGAGATCCTTGACGAAGAAGTAATCGAGTCTAGGGTTACGTGCAAGCTCTTGTGCGTTAAGACCATGCCCCACCACTTTCTCGTACTTGACTTCGTACTTGACTTCTTCTGGAAGATGGCTAACCCATGGATGTATTCGTTTGGTAGAGAATGGATCCATCGACGTGATCTGCGATCAAACAAAAGAAAAAAGCACCATCAGTAATCGGTATATGGATATAGCACAACGAACGATAATAAATAACAGAAATCTAAATTTAATAACACGTCAAAAACATCAACAAGCAAAGAAAAATGAAAAAGAAAAACTGGGGTAAGTTATATCATAGAAGC
>NW_003302387.1:0-3479 GCF_000004255.2 Arabidopsis lyrata subsp. lyrata | reverse complement strand
AATTGATGAATTTATTGTGTATAATATTTTTTGTTGTATACCGCGGGTAACATGCGTTGTATCTAAAATAAAAAATTTTAAGTTGTATTTGTTTTGTTTAGTGTTTAAGATTGTATAATTGCATTTTGATTTGTTATTTATAGGATTTCACCTGTGGTATATTGTCTCGTATTAATATTGACCCAAACCCGTCCAACCATATAATCTAAAATGAAATTAAACATCATTTTGTTATTTTTTTTAATAACACTTTTATTTAAATGTCATATAATTCGAGTTAATTTGAAAGTTGCTTTCAAATAGTTTCCATGTATATTTTTAAATTAGTGTGTGTTTTTGGACCAACCCGTAAAAACAATTTATAATTGTATCTTAAAATACTAATTAGGATTTCACCCGTGATATACTGTCCCATTTTAGATAATTGTAAAAATTAAAGAAAGATCTGAATGACTCAATTTCGGGTCTGAATAAAATAACGACATGATTAAATGCTCAATTTGTTCTTAAAAATGTTAATATAGATTACACACATATTTTTATTCATCGATTGAGTAATATATGTCCGTTTTAAAAAATTTGAATTGTAACATATGCAGAAAAAAAAAACTAAAATTTACTAACTATTTATATATTTTATAATAATTTAAAATAATATAAATATAAGATCAAATAAAAGTGAAATAAGAATCATATATTTATGTTTAAATTAGGTAGAGAGGTTTTAGGAAATTAGTGCAAATTTGTTATATTAGCATTAAATCATCATATTTGATTTCTTTATCTATAAAAATCGTGGAGAATATACAATAAATAAAGCGTTTAAATATAGTAATTAGTTGAGAAATATATATATTTTGGATTTTATTAATTATTTTCGTTTTTTAATTTTGCCAAAATTTAAGGAAAAATCCGATTGAAGATTTCCGGGTCAAAATTAAATAAATTTGACCCGATTTGGGTACCCCAAAAACTGCTGCAAAAATGTATAGTAGATTTGTGATGTCTTTTACTAAAAGAAGGGTACTTTAGTCATTTTGTACATAAAAAAAGGTATTTTTAAAAATGGACAGCTAAAAGGGGCATTTTTGAAAAGGAGTATTGAAAAAGGGGCATTTTTGTGAGTCACCCTAAAATCATTACCAGAATAGACAAGAGAGAAATTTATGTTCCGATAACTATAGATTATTTTAGATAATTTTAATTACTTCGAGATAATTAAATATAATTTTAAAAAAAAATTTCGCAAAAACAACTCATACTAATGCTAAAATAATATTTAAAATATCAATTTTTAGAAAAATTTCTTAATCATCCGTAATCATATTAATAATTTTAAACTACTCGAGAACAATGAGAAATCAATTACATAATCTATACTATATTATCATGTTTATTTTTAAATTAATTTTCAATAAAACTTTGACAAGGCTTTTTATTACTCCCTCCGTCCCACAAAGATGAATTTTTTAGAAAAAAAATTTGTCCCACAAAGATAGAAGTTTTATGTTTCCAATGTCAAATTTAAAATTATTTACCTATTTTACCCTTATTAAACAATAATAAATAATATACTCTTTAAAATGTGTTAAAAAGTTAAAAAGTTAAAATTGTCATTATACATTATTTCTTAAAGAATGTGAAATTTCTAAAAAAATCTATCTTTGTGGGACGGAGGGAGTAATTAATTACATCTTTTTAATAGTTCAAAAATTAAATATAGAAGAACAACTCAATTTTGCTAACAATATATTATTATTAATAATATTAATTTAGAATATATTTATTAGTATAAGAGTTATTTAGACTATTAGATAATTTTATCTATTTTATTTAGATATTCTTTTTAGTTATTCTATTAATATTTATAATTATTTGATGATATTTTTCAGTTAAAGTTTTAATTATTTTGACAGATTCAACTAGATTCAGCTAAAAATCACAAAAAAAAAAAAAATCAGCTAGATTCAGCAGTTACCATGAAAATGTAAAAATTCAGCCAGATTCAGCTAAAAATCACTAAAAATTCAGCGGGATTCAGCCAGATTCCTCGGTTACCATTTAGACCCTTAAATTAACATAACAATATCCATATAATTTAACATAGTAACAACTAAAGTACATAAATATTAAAACATATATATATATATATATATTGTTATTTTAAATTTAATAATAAAATACAAGTAAAATCACATACCAATAAGACATAGGAGTTTGTTCTTGGTTATACTTCAATTGTGCCCATAGATCAATTGTAATAATTATCTACGGATGGAGTTATATGACGGGACGGGGTTGGAATGCTAATATATATATGACAATATACCACAGGTGAAATCATAAACTTAACAATTAAAATACAATTATACAATAGTATACACAAAATAAAACAAACAATATTAACAAAACAAATATAAAATTTAAATTTTTAGTTACACAATGAAACCCCGAAATGTACAGTGGGGTAAAATTACCATATAAATAACAAATACTATTACACTTAAAATATCACAAAGTTACAGTTTATTAAAAACCGTATAAAATCAAACTTACTTTACGGTACCAATAACACAGAAAAAATTAATACATCAAATTCATCAGTTTATAACAAAAAAAAAAATTAACCCGCGGTATACCGCGGGTCATATCCTAGTGCTACAACAAAAATACTACATCACTAAAATGTAGAATCACAGTCAAAATATCTACAACCAAAAAATTTAAAATCACAGTCATAATCACTCATGGAGTAACTTTATAATTAATGTTTCGTTGACAAAGGGAAAAAAAACCAATGAGTTCCTACTTTTTACTTTTGTGCCTCGCTAAGCTCCCAGACACTATTATCGAGGTCCTCTTTTCAACCATGCTCTCCGGCGCCGGTGGAGAACTTGCTCACTGGCGTCGGAATCTTTCTGGTTCCTTTGGTCAATTTTTGCTCATCGTCTTTCTAGTTTTACAGCTTTTTCTTCCCTTTTAGTTCATTTTTTTCCCCTTTTGAAACTTTCTCTAACCCTTTCAACCCATATACATCTGGTGAGATTTTCAATCAACAATAAAGGAAGAAGATGGTGCCCGGTAATTCCCATCTCTCATCCTCAACGTGTTTCACCTTTGCGGAAATCAACCATGATAGAACCACCAAATTATCGAAAAGAGATCTTGTTTACCCGAAAAGAAACCCCCCCCACCAAGCTAAGGCGTACGGCGAGCTTCTTCTCAGGGACACGATTTCATCTACCGGAACGGCCATGTTCCTCTGGTTCTCCTCCCCTGCTTCACATCCTGACCAAACCCGTCAAACGTTGCCCCTACCATCACCGGAGATGCATGTTTTACTGCAAAATCTCTCCCCATCTCCGTACAGCGGCCGTCGCACTCAAGATCTTCTATTGCCCGTCAAAAAGAAACTAGGTCAACTAGTGGACTTTTTCATTTCTGGTCCATAAAGGAGTCTAAAGCCCAATTTAAAAAAG
>NW_003302388.1:0-11955 GCF_000004255.2 Arabidopsis lyrata subsp. lyrata | reverse complement strand
AAATATGTAAGAAACTTTCTTACAGTTGGGGAAGAATACGTTTCTGGTAACAGAAGGTGAGAGAGGAATGGCACGGGAAAATGGCTCCGGCAACAAAGTACCGGAGACTCTTGCGCTGCTCAAGTAATCACCATCATCAACGGCTGAGTTTTCACCTTAAACTCAGCCTGATTCAGAATAAGAAAAAAAAACATTTGTATATTATAAAAAGCTGCATAATCTCAACCTTACAAAAAAAACAGAAGCTCTTTTCTTGTATTGTAAAAGAATTTTAAAACTAAGATAAAGCTATAGATCTTTGTTGTACCTTCGTAGACAATATCAGAGTTCTTCGTGTGTTTGTCTTTTTTTTCTGAAAGTACCGATTGGATTTAAAGTTTTGCTTTCTTCAGCGTGAAGAACCCTAGACCTAGAGCTTCTTAATTCTTTTGGTTTTACTTATATACTAGATTTTAACCCGCGGTACACCGCAGAGCTATATTTTCTTAAAAAAATCAAAATGTAATTTGTTTGATAGATTATTTTGATTGTTAATTTTAGGATTTCACCCGTGGTATACGATCTTTTATAAATATCAACCCAAACCCGTCCCATCATATTACCCGTCCCGTGAAATTAAACATTATTTAGTTATTTTTCTTTTTAATAATACTTTTATTTAAAAGCTATATAATTCAAGTCAATTTAAAAATTTCTTTTAAATGGTTCCCATAAGATATATATACATATATATTAAATTTGTATAGAGTTGAAATAATATTAATATTACAAATTTTTTATATAATTTAAATATTATAAATATTTTTAAAAATATGTAATATATATTTTTTGTTATTGAATAAGAGGATATTATGTGTAAGAAATGTAGAAAATAAGAGTTTAATATTTTTATTATGGAGTCGCAAAAAAAATCTTTTATTTCTATACATGTTATTCATTTATTAATAATAAAAAAAAACAAATCCTTTAAATTAGATATTAACTAAAATAAACGCACCATAATTACTTATTAAGTAACAACCAATAAATTTCACCAAAAAATAGGTAACAACCAATAAATTCTAAACGCAGTAATTAAAGAATGAGATATTAAAAAAAATATATCAAATAAGATATAAGAATCTTAAAATAATTGAACATCTAAATAATTTAATTGTTAGTGTCGATTTTAATGCCTTCATTAATGTGGATTTTTTTTTTTTACAGAGAAATATTTCCTAAAGATTATCACATTAATGACTCAGAAAATTAAGGAAGATATGAATTTATGATTCTCAAAATCGTATTGGTAATATCTTTAAGTAATATTTTTCAAATTTAAATAATTAATGCCAATGGCATTCATCCGTAAATAAGGTCCAACTCCAGGATTTATTTGCTAAAAGTCATTCAAAAATGTATATATAGATTTTTTAATTGTTAGTTATTTGATTATTTGTACGTTACGTAGCATAGTTATTTAGTTTTATATGATTCAACAATATCGGATATTTTTTCCTTTTTCCAAGTTTATCAATTCTACTTTTGAGGAACTCCAAAAATAATTCTTCCAGAAAGAATATGGCAGAAAATGATTTGTCTCGGCTGTTAGGACTGCGTCCAGCTTAGGCCCATTGAGGCCCATAATTTAAATTTTATGGCCTATCAGAAGTTGCAACTTTTTCTTCATTTTTGTTTCATTTGCAACTGTTACTGATAAATAACATAATATATTTCGGTTTAACTTGGTTCGATTTTTTGAGTTTTGGAAAACACACTTAAATTTGGATTGGTTTGATTTTTTTTTTTTTGGGGTAAAAATGAAATTTTATACCTTTTTTTATTTTTAACAGTTTTACAGGGAAAACTTGAAACAGATTAAAGCAATCTACAGAAATTTAAAAACAACATTATAACTCAAGTTGCAAAAGATCACTGCTAAGCGGTCAAGGCCAAGATGCAAGAGGAGAAACACTAATTCCGAGCCCGCGAAGCTCGGAAATTTGTGTGGTTGCCACATAACCGAAGAACTGGAATCCTCATTGTAGTTGCCACGAGCATATCTATTTAAGGCTCATCCTCAAAACCTCAAGATAGAAGCCTACATCATCTCCAAAAACTAAAACAGTGACGAGATAGCGACGCCACTTAGACCTAATCGCCGCCTCTATTCAACACTCGACAAAACTAGCCAATGCTCCAAGAGCAAACCAAAGCAACAAGAACAGAACCCGACAACACCTTAACAATAAAACTCTACCTTAAAGCAAACCGGAGAAGAAGCCACGGGGACGAAGACAAACGGACACAGAGAAGCCATACCCATGGCTGAAGAAGCTACCACCTTCAACAACCCACCAATGGAGGAGACACTTTGACCACCAAAACCAGAATCCTCAACGCCTCTAACCGCAACGAACAAGCTTAGAGCACCAAAGTGACCCTGAGGCTTGCCTCCAATAGAGAAACCCGCCTTATCCAGAGACGACACCGTCGGTGCTGGAGAAAAAGAAGATAGAGAGACCGAGAAGAGAAAAACCGTCTCGCCAAGACAAACCGGTGAGCCCAAACCACAAAAGGAACAACGGCGATGACTGAAGAACACGGCGATGCACCATCGGTATCTCAGATCGGAAGAATGGTCCCGCCGCGAGGGGCTAAACCGCTGAACAAAAGCCTCACCTGAGCCAACACCAGAACCGACTATAATCACGCTGCATGAGGACAGAGTTGAAGCCACACTCACCGGAGAAGAACTCTGAAACAGCACCGTCCTCAAGCACTGGAATCAAGAGCTCGTCGGGAGACATTAGCAAACTTTTCTTTGCACCGTGCGAGAAGCGAGACCTCTCGCCGCTTCACCACCATCAAGAACAAAAATCCAGCCATGGACAGATCTCCACCGGAGCGACAAAGGCAGCACGGAAAAGACAACAAGAGAAAAGGAGAAGAGAGAGTGGCCCTCTCCGGCAACCGGTGAGGAGCACCGTCGCCGGAGTGGGCAGATCAAAATTTTGATTTTAGGTTTTTCGCAGTCTCTTAATTTGGGAGAGGAAGGGGGCACGTGTATTGCAATTGCCCGCTCTTGAGTTTTTGATTGGTTTGAATTTGGTTTGGCTTCGAGTTTTGAATTATCAATTTTATTTTTGGTTCGGTTGGGTTATTTGTGTCCAATCAAAACGAGTTTATCGATCATTTTCAGGGTCACAACCGAAACTAAAATAAGACGAAGATCCAGACAATGATAAGTCACGAGAAGAATATTGTCATATGATAAGACTGAAAAAACATAATAAAGCTCTCTATTTTTTTTGTTTCTCTAAATTCGAAGGAGATAGACAAATTGAAAGTTTGACATATACAAACAAGAAACGATTAACAACAGACAAGAAGAAGTATTAGGCTTGCCTGTGAATGATTGATTCTTGGACGTCTCTGTAAAAAAGAGACGAGGAATAGAAGAAGTTTAGAGATTACAGATTGTGAGATTAGGGCTATAGAACTTAATAGTTTTTTCTCTCGATTACCTCAGAAGGGAAGATGAACTGGTAAACATATGTTTAGGTTATGTTTAGGTTACTATAGGGGGAAATATGTATACTTAGGTTTAGACATATTCGGGTACTAATCGGTTCTCGGGTATTAACCAAACCGAACAGGCACCCGAGAGTAATTGAAGCGGAGATCCAATAGATATATTTTGAAAAAACTGAAAACTGATCCAAACCGTGATTTCGGTTTGATACCACTTCGGGTTGGATATTTTGCCGAGGCCTAAATCAGCATTTGTACATAATATGCTTGTTTCTTTTGTTCTTGAATCTCTATAGATCTTCTGACTCGTTTGATATGTTGTTGCGGAAAATGAGCCTCCGCCTAATTATTCTTAGACTCGAGGTTTTACGTGTTTTAGTACGATTGGTTACTATCCCCAACATTAGATATTTATTATGAATTACTCAAAGCTAGCAATATATAATTTCTTGAATGTTTGAACTTTGAACAAAACTCTTTCCATTTTTTTTTGGGTTCTTTTGACAACTTACTACATATATGATTAAAGGGAAACATTTCCTCTCTCTTAGCGAAACAAATGCGATTTTATAAACCCAGTTTTCTGTTTGAAAATGACGGCGGTTTATTTCCCTTTTTAATTTCTAGTTTTTCATTATTCAGTTTTAATAATTGTATGGGAGAGACTCTCTCTAATCGATTTCTTTTCGAGCTATTTTCTCATTTTGGATGGTGACAACGTTTGTGATCATATATACAACAGAGACAAACAATTACAGGTGTTATGTAAAACCGTTGCCAGATTCAAAATCAGAAGATTCATCCCACTGATGTCTCTCGTTCCGTGTTATGTCGATTCGTTTGAATCGGAATATATTCCTTTATATAAAGTTTGTTTCTGGTGGTCTTTTTACTAGCGTCATCTTCGGTTCTAAACCGATGAATTTTCTTCTAATATATGGTTTTAGAGAAGTTATCTGGGTATTTGATCCGAGAATCAACAAATAAATATTTTCGATCGAAGGAATTGGCTTCCACGATATCTTTCTCTTTCCAAGGATATGTTCCGATGTTGGTTTGTTCTTGTTGTCCCTCGATCATATTATTCAGGTTCTATGAAAAAAGAAATCATGGTCATTAACCGGCAACGATGGATAAAGCATTACAAAAAACATGATCCAGAACCATTTTAAATAACATATCAGTGTGTTCGTTTAGCTAAAGTGATGCGGAAAGCATTTGGAGTTTCATCTATAAAATGTTAGCATTTTCTAAGTGTATAAAAAGAAGATTTAACATAGTTCATCTGTTATTTGTAATAGCATCTCCAACCCATCTCTAACCCACTTCTATTCTCACTTATAAAATAAAGATTTATATTTTTTTCCGCTATATATAGAGGATCTCTATTTTTCCTCTATAAATAGAATTAAATTCTTTTAGAAAAAGAAATAGAAGAACATATTAGAGTAAAAATAGAAGAAACTCACCTCTATTATAGAGATAAAAGTAAAAATAGGAGAATGAAATATTTTTATGATATATAATATAACTAATTGGCCATTAAAAAAAAATTGAAATTTTTACCTAAATTAGAGAAAGTTTGAATAGTAATCTTCTAAATATCCGAATTAACTGTACCCTATTCATATTGACCAATCACCAGCACTACCTATGTATCCGCAATGGATAACCTTAACTTGTTTAATTCTTAATACGTATCATCAAAAGTCAAAACATATGAAACAAAACAATCTAAAACTGCCGGCAAAAAAAAAAAAAAAAAACTCGCTTAAAAGTTAAAACCAACTTTTGTTCGGTGGGGATGATGACCGAACCCGGTCTAACCGACTGGATTAAAGGATTAATTTTAACAACGCGCCCGCTTCAGAACGCAACCGTTTCCACTTATTATTAGTATTATTTTCTCTCTCTCGTTTAACAAAAAAAAAACTAAAGTGACTTGGATTTTTTCATTTGTCTAGCCCAAAAGAAAAAACCGAAAAAAGAAGAGAAGAGAGAAACGAAGAAAAAAAAAAGAATAAAAAGAAGCAAAGACATTGTGGGTCTCCTCCTCCAGTGATTAGGATCATATTAGGGCGTTATCCTTATCGGAGAAAGAAGCCATGGGAAGAAGAAAAGTCGAGATCGAGCGAATCGAGAACAAAAGCAGTCGACAAGTCACTTTCTCCAAGCCCAATAATGGAGAAAAGTAAGTAAGTAAGATAGTGATATGATGGTCATGCTCTTTTCTTATCGTATGCTCTTTATTTATTTTTTGTTACATGTTACTCCATTATTAAATTATGTGCCTCTTCGTCGCTTCAAAAACGCAACCGTTTCCACTTATTATTTTCTCTCTCTCGTTTAACAAAACAAAAACAAAGTGACTTGGATTTGTCATTTGTCTAGTTCAAAAAAAAAAAAAAAAGAGAGAGAGAGAGAGAAACGAAGCAAAAAAGAAGAATAAAAAGTAGCAAAGACATTGTGGGTCTCCTCCTCCGGTGATTAGGATCAAATTAGGGCATTATCCTTATCGGAGAAAGAAGCCATGGGAAGAAGAAAAGTCGAGATCAAGCGAATCGAGAACAAAAGCAGTCAAGTAAGCTATTTTCCCCTACCTGTCTCACTCTATTTTTGTGCTTTTTTTTTTCTCTCTTATAGAAACTTCAAATCTAGGGCTTTTTTGTTTCCTTCAAATCAACTGAGATCTCCTCCTTTTCTCTGTATGAAGAGAGCTGTACTTTAGCTTAAACCTAATTTGAGATTAAATATTGTGGTGGCCAAGATATGTTCTTGGTTTTTGTTTCTTGCTTCTTTTTTTTTCAAATAAGGATTTTATTTTTATCTTACCTTTGATTTTGTCCAAAAAAAAAAAAAAAAAAAACATACCTTTGATTTTTACAAAATTTAATATTGCATGTTCCTACCAAAAAAAAAATTTAATATTGCATGTGATTCATGATTTTTTTCTCGGCTGTTAATATAAATTTGATGGCCCATTACAAGTTGTAACACTTTCTTCATTTTTGTTTCATTTGCAACTGTTACTTAGATTTTTGTTTCATTTGCAACTGTTACTTAGAATTTTGGTTCGGCTTTAGATTCATTTTATTTAAATTACAACCGGAATCCAAATAAACCGAGGATCAGGACAATGATAAGTCATGAACGGAATGTCATCATTTCGACGACTCTAAGATATTTATTTACGAACATCATAAAACTATCATTGTCAGGTTACTACATAATTTTGATGGAAAACCCATGGTAAAACATGCTCTTAAAGTCTGATTTTCTCTAAAATTATTGTATCTGCAGAAAAATAAATGTAAGAAAGTTTCCTACACAGGATGGATGCTAAATTTTGAGTGAAATCCATAATTTAAATTGAAAAAATTTCAAAAATAAAACCATGCTTAGAAAATGGAGATTTAATCTTAGTAATATTTAGTATCACCTATAAAATAAAAAGAAATGTAAAACAAATTTCTAGGTGTTACTTGCAAAGTTAGAGCATTTTTCTTAGTAATGAATTTAGCTGCTAATTTTTAATTTTTTTAAATGAGAGAATTTATATCAGAGTGATGATGTCAGATAATTCTGTTTTTTTTTTCTAGGAATTCTTTTTAACTGATTTTTCAAAAAAGGAAAAAAAATTTCTTCATGAAAATTGTATTTAATTTCTTTTATTTGTTTTAATAGTTGTATTTGAATGATTTCATATACCATGTATATAATGTAGTATTCTTATGATACAATATAATTAATTTGTCCTCAACAAAAAAATTGAAATTTTTATCTAATACAGAGAAAGTTTGAATTAGGCCTGGGCCAAAAAACCGCTAACGAAATAACCAACTGAACCGAACCAAACAAAAAAAAACCGAACCATATCCGAACCAAAGTTTTTAAAATAACCGAATGGTTAGTAAAATTCCATATCCAAACTAACCGAAATTGAACCGAACCAAACCGATAACCAAACAGTTAACCGAAATATTCAAAAACCCAGAAGATACCCAAAAATAATATCCAAAACTATAATTATAAACTCAAAATATTAATTATTTTTAGAATCAAAACAATCAAATACTTTAAATAATCAAAATATCCAAATATTGTTTGTTATATTTATCAAAGTTAAATATTCTTTACAAAATTGAATCAAATTTTAATTTTTTTTCTAACATTTTTTCTTTTTTTTGTATTTTATTTTTGTATTTTTTTCGGTTAATTTCGGTTATATTCGGTAAATTTTGGTTATTTTGGGTACAAATCCGAACCAAACCGAATGTGATAAATGTTTAGTTAGTTACGGGTATCTATTTAAATATCTAAATCGAACCGAACCGAAATTCCTAAAATATCCGAATGGTCATATCCAAACCGAACTGAAACCGAACACAACCGAATTGAAACCGAATGCCCAGGCCTAGTTTGAATAGTAATCCAGCCCTCTATCAAAAGCTTACGTCAAAGAAGAATTGAAATCTTTAAATTAACCGTACCCGATTCATATCAACCAATCACCAACACTACCTATGTATCCGAAATGGATAACCTTAACTTGCTAGTTGTTAATATCATTAAAACATATGAAACAAAACAATCTAAAACTGCCGGCAAAAAAAGAAAAAAACCCAACTTCTGTTCGGTGGGGATGATGATCGGACCCGGTCTAACCGACTGGCTTAAAGGATTAATTTTTACAACGCGCCCGCAAGGAATTTCAACAAGCGTAAAAAAAAACACAAAATTACATGCCTCTTCAGAACGCAACCGTTTCCACTTATTATTATTATTTTCTCTCTCTCGTTTAACAAAAAAAAAACTAAAGTGACTTGGATTTTTTCACTTATTAGAAAAGACCGAAAAAAAGAAGTAGAAGAAGAAGAAGAGAGAAACGAAGAAAAAGAAAAGAATAAAAAGAAGCAAAAACATTGTGGGTCTCCGGTGATTAGAATCAAATTAGGGCATAAGCCTTATCGGAGAAAGAAGCCATGGGAAGAAGAAAGGTCGAGATCGAGCGAATCGAGAACAAAAGCAGTCGACAAGTTACTTTCTCCAAACGACGCAAAGGTCTCATCGAGAAAGCTCGACAACTTTCAATTCTCTGTGAATCTTCCATCGCTGTTCTCGCCGTCTCTGGCTCTGGAAAACTCTACAACGCTGCCTCCGGTGACAAGTAAGCTATTTTCCCCTACCTGTCTCACTCTATTTTTGTGCTTTTTTTTGCTCTCTTATAGAAACTTCAAATCTAGGGCTTTTTTGTTTCCTTCAAATCAACTGAGATCTCCTCCTTTTTTTTGTTCTGTATGAAGATAGCCGATGCGTTAGCTCAAACCTAATTTGAGATTAAACTTTGTGGTGGCCAGGATATGTTCTTGGTGTTCGTTTCGTGCTTTTTTTTTTTTTTTTTTTTTTTGAAAATAAGGATTTGGATGATTTTTAACCTTACCTTTAATTTATACAAAATTCAATATTGCATGCGATTCAAGAATCTTTTCTACACGTGGTGATACATTCTCAATGTTGTTCAAGTAATTTTTGTATCGCCAATTCATCTGTTGTTCACTTTCAAGATTCATTTTTTTCTTTTAAGAATCAATGTGTCTATTGTTAAAGTTTGAGATTTGGTTTGTATCCAATATCGCAATGCACCTCCTGTGGATTTGTTGAGAGAGTAATTGGGGTTAATGGTAACATAGACCAAGAGTCTTTCGTTCAAATTACATTGTGGAATTACTGATCCGGTATGTATTGTAGTCTAGACGGTTTGTCTTTAATTTCTCTTCTATTGATTTGTCGATTAAGTACCTTTCAAAGTCTATAGTTGATTTTGAAGGTTGATTGTAGTGCTTGGATAATCTACGGCCACCTTATATATATGTCGCAGCTGCGTAGTGGATTTTGTTAAGTAGATATTGATCATCGATTTCTACCGATAGGGTGAAACTAGTAGACTATTATCATTTCTTCAATGAATTTAATGTTCTTCTAACGTTGGTTTGTGGATATTCCTAACAACATGACCTTTTGACATTCGTCTATCTAGAAGAAATCTCAACTACTACTACTTTTAGAACATTTCGAATGCAAGTTCAATGAACCAAAACGAAACTACATTGACAAATTAATACTGACGGTGTGTTTCGTATATAATATTTACAAAACATCGTCAATTGGATAAGAAAAATATGTCATCTAGAAAATGGAAATGTAATATGTAGCTTCTTCTCATGGCATTGATGTTAACATCAGAAAAGCTTGGTCATGAAAGTATATATGTTATAGTTGTGACAATGCACATACTCTATATATAATTATTAGGATCCTTTTCTATTTGCCTCCATTTTACAATTGTCAAACTCTTCTCATGGCCTTGAGATTGATTCTTATGCGCACTTTTTAGGTTTTCTTCTTTTGGTGATTAATGTTAAATTCACAACTTAAGATGTTACTAATAACTTATTAAAAGTGCATTGTAAGGCAACATATATTCATATTATTGCATTAATATATATATATATAGATATCATGGACAGCACCAATTAAGAGTTGTGATCTTCCCAGAAAGCCAAACCCATTTTCTTTGCTTGTCCTGTGATCTTCCCAGAAAGCCAAACCCATTTTCTTTGCTTGTCCTCTAAGGATAATCCTGATATCATATAGTTTCCATTCCCCTCCTGATTCGGTCGACTCTATGTGTGATTGTTTCGATACTAGCTAGGTTGAACTTGGATTGAATAGTCATAATCATATAATTACATATGATTGATATGAAATTGAATGGAAAAGTGAAACAAAATTAGTCTATGCAAAAATAGAGTAACAAAAAAGGAAAGTATTTGTAAACACATCTACAGTGGTTTTTATTTTAAGCTGCACACCCTTAACATTTTCTTATATGTAGATTCATGCTTAAGTAAAGTTGATTAACAAAAAAGTATTGGTCAGGGACACAAATTGATGCAATATGTACCATTATCTATAAGCGTTCGTTCACTCCAGTTTATTCCCTGTATAAATTCCTCAACTGATACTATATCTAATTCATATATAGTTTTGAATAAATAGTTTTGTGTATATTATTGTTTCTAATGAATTTGTTTTTGCTCATGATATCTCCAGCATGTCAAAGATCATTGATCGTTATGAAATACATCAGGCTGATGAACTTAAAGCCTTAGTAAGTTAGCTACGAACATCATTAAAAATTCTTCTGGATGCGGTTTTTGATGGGATAGAAGTACTTGTCGGGCCTGAGATATGTTCTGAATTTCTAATACTGGACTTAATTCTCTAAAGTTATAGTTATTGCATTTTTCGGAAAACTCAAGAACTTTCATAATCTTTCTGACCATTCCCTTCGTTTTCTCCATGTTCAGGATCTTGCAGAAAAAATTCGGAATTATCTTCCACACAAGGAGATACTAGAAATAGTTCAAAGGTTAGCACTAAGACACCTTAATCTCCCTCTTCTTCTGATGAAAAATATTTCTTTTTTTTGGCGACTTATGAATATAGCAAGCTTGAAGAACCAAATGTCGATACTGTAAGTGTAGATTCTCTAATTTCTATGGAGGAACAGCTCGAGACTACTCTGTCCGTAATTAGAGCTAAGAAGGTAGCTATACTGCTAACTAAGTGATCAAACCAACCTTCCCAAAAATCCTTTGTTTAGTTAGATTGACAAGAGTTGTCTTGACATAATCCGTAATGTCTTGTTGTAGACAGAACTAATGATGGAGGAAGTGAAGTCCCTTCAAGAAACGGTTAGTGCTTTGGTTTTTATCTGCTGGCAAAGCCATATTGTAGGGTATGCTGATCCTTTAACCAAGTCTCGAGCTGTTCCTGATTTATTCTTGGCTTTATTTTAGATGAAACCCTAATTAGAACCAAAAAAGGCACTTATTAGCTCGTGATCAAATTCGACTTTTCTCCCTGGATGAATTACCCATTTGGATGAGGATCATGCTCAGATAGCTTCAGAACTTATTAGAAACTAATGACCTTTTGATCTTGTCCAAACAGGAGATGTTGCTGAGAGAAGAGAACCAGATTCTGGCTAGCCATAGCCAGGTGACAAAAACATCTCTGATATATGATTCTAGAAGCTAAATCTTAAAATCTGTGATAAAAATGCTTTCAAAATCCAAATTTCTTGTTACTATTTAGTTGAATAGTAGTTTTAACTAATGGAATTTTTAAAAAGAAAACAAAAAATCGTTTGACAATATAGGATTAATTTCTTGTTATAATGTTTTAGTAGCTGTAAAAAAATAATGTAAGAAACTTTCTTACAGTTGGGGAAGAATACGTTTCTGGTAACAGAAGGTGAGAGAGGAATGGCACGGGAAAATGGCTCCGGCAACAAAGTACCGGAGACTCTTGCGCTGCTCAAGTAATCACCATCATCAACGGCTGAGTTTTCACCTTAAACTCAGCCTGCAGAGAACC
>NW_003302389.1:0-12023 GCF_000004255.2 Arabidopsis lyrata subsp. lyrata | reverse complement strand
AGCACCTGCTGATCATCTCGAGGCACGGCCTTCTTGGCCTCAACCTGAAAAAACAAAATTGATCTTTACACTTTGAAAAACAAAACTAAACCAAACCAGAATCATTCAAAAACGCAAAATGCACAATGGAGAAAGTTGCAATAAGATCTTAAAGATCCGAACTTTTTTATTCTGCTGAAAGATTGAGAGATGATTCAAATCACTAACCGTGCGGCCATCGATGATGTGTTTCTCCATGATCACTCTCTCTGAGACACAAGGATCTGCAAAGACAATGAAGCCGAAGCCACGTGCACGTCCTGTGGCACGATCTCTCATGATCACAGCTTCAACAACATCACCATAGTTGCTAAAATAGTCTCTTAACCTTTCTTCATCTGTATCCCACGAAATCCCACCAATGAAGAGCTTCCCCAGATCCGATTCCATCTTCTTCTTCTTTTTTTGTTGCTTCTGCTCCAATTCAGAGAAACCCAAAAAAAAAAAACAATAATCGAGTAAGGAGAGAATCACAGCGAGAGATGAAATTGAAAAAATCGAAGACTTGAAACAACATACTTTTGTTGTCTGAAAATCTAAGACGGAATCAGATAAATAAAGTTGTTGTTGTTGTTGTCCTAATCAAATTGCGGAATTTGGGTGATCTTCAAATCTGAAAAAGAAAGCATCACCAAATCACCAAAAACCCAGCAACGTGAAGAATTATTAAAGACGAGAAAGTTTTTTTTTTTTAAATCACCATTTTTGGAGATGACCCAGATGGAGGAAATGTAGAGAAAAAGATGAATAGAGAAACAGAGGATGTTTTGTTCATCCTATAATAATAAAACCACCTCTTCTCTCTCTCTAGTCTTTAAGGCTTATTTAGAGAATTTCCTTTATATTTATCTATAAGAGGTTCCCCCTAAGAAGAAAACAAGAGGTAGCCTAACATAACTCGGCATTTGCATTGGTATATTTTATCTTAGTTAATTTCTTAAATTTCTAGAGCGTTATATATATATTAATTATTATGAATTTTTAATATGTTTGAAATTTATAAAATTGTTTTGTTTGGTTTTATCATACAAATTTTTAATTTTGTAAATTTGGATTGGTGACAAATTAACAATATTTGTTTCATATTGTATTCATATAGTAGAAGATTATTCGAATTTGTTTTATGGATTTTATTGATTATATTTGTTTTGTAGTAAAATTTAATTTTTGGAAAATATTTTTTGTAGTATGCATTAAATTCTAGTGTATATATTAAAAAAATTATTCATATTTATTGGTAAGATTTAATATTTAAATTTTTGAAATAATTATTTTTGGTAAGTTTAAGAATTTTATGTGTTTGACAATTAATATTAGAATAATCAAAATAAATATTACTAGGAAATAAAAGTGTTTGACGAAAGAGATAGGTCAATTAAAAAAAAAAAAAATTGAAAAAAATTGTGAGCATGTCATATCAGCAACTAAAACTGTCTTTTAATATATAGAAGATAACAATAAGGCAAAAGACTTGAGATTTGGCTTTTCTTATGGGTTAAGCATCTTTTTTTTCTGTGGGAGGATTTTGTAAGAGAAAGAAGATGATGACGACCTCTTTTTTAATAAACATTTTCAAATCTAAATATAGGAAAAAAAAATATACAAAATAACGATTCAAAATTCAATATGTTGCAATTTAGATAGTTGATATTAAATATAATTCTTGAATTAAGACTAGACTATTACTACTATCATGATCATGGAGACCCATAATATCCCAATTATTTATATGTTACCTAAAGATTTAAATAAACAATAGAAAAATTTTAGACTTTTTTTTTTAACACTTTACAGTTTTATAATATTGTTTAAAGTTGCGTAACTTTTATTCTTGGACGAATTCTTCCCAATATTTTTGTTTTCTCAAAAGAAAATAAATAATAAAAATGAGTCGATGATGACCAAATACCCTTTTTTGTTACAAGCTCTATGAATTTTGTAATCTTTCATTTTTCTTTGTTTTTTGTAAAAAAAATGTTTTTGTAACATTACCTTTCTATCATTTTAAACAACAAAAACAGTGTAAATGTATATAGTAAACCAATTGTTATACTTAAGCTGTTAAGCACCTTAATCTAACTTAGTGGTCAGAGATTTTGAATTGTATCCTGACATCTTAACAAAACTTTACTGCAATTTAAAATAAAATAATAATTCGTTCATTGGAGGGATAATACAGGGACCTAAATACAACTTGTCTTGTGTGTAGGCAAATCCTAGCCTAATCTATATATACATTTTAACAGTACTTTTTTGCTTTAATTCTTTTGGATTCAGGTTTGACCCGGTTTTAGTCTGTTCGGATCTTGGATAAGCAATTTTAGGGATGTTGTCTTAATTACAAACTGATAAATGAAGCCATGTTGTCTTTAATTCATCTACTTATTCCGTTTAATGTTTCTTTAATTACAAAGAAGTTACCTATTTTAATAGTAAATAATCTTTCATATTAATGACCCTAATAAATAGCCAATTTTAATGGAAAATCGTTTTTCAATATTTATGCTCATAATAAATGTCCAGATTTTAACAATAAATATATTATGAAATTATAAAGAAAAATGTATTTATTTTTTAACAGTATATATATATATATATTATGTTAAATTTGTGTAAATACTCCAATAATAAGCTACATCATTTTTCTTTTACAATAACAGATTAAATATAGACAATTCCCCATTTAAATTGCAATAAATTTAAAATCAAAATAACAATTAATATATACATTCATAAGGAAATCATAATAAAATATGTTTATTTAAAGATTATATATCCTAATCTTCACATAATCCGTAATTATGTTTTTGATATATTTGAATATCTAATATTAAATTTCTAAAGGATTCTCAAAATATTTTTTATAATAAATATTGTTTTTACGAATAATATTTTGTTTTGTTATAAAAAGTAATATTTGTTATTTTTCTAAATTATTTTTGTAATTAAATTACATAAATATTAATAATAATTTGTCTACACCATCAAATGAAAATAGTTATATAATCTTTTATTTAATATTACGTAATATATATATATATATATTTTGGTAATATTTTATGATGTGGGTGAACAAATTATTTTCGTATTTATGTAAACAAAACAATAAAATCTAAATTAGTTTAAAATTTGAGATACTATAATCCCAAAAATAAAACTAATTGGAAACTAATCGCAACAATCATTCTACATAAATGGCATATTCTTTACAACATTACTAAATCGCATTTACTGCATTATTCGTTTCCAATTATGATTACAAATCTTTGATTAATTTAATGGTATTAAACTCATATCTACATATACATTTTTACAGGTTTTATTTGCTTTTAATCATTTGGATCCGGGTTTTACCCGGTTTAAACCTATTCGGATCTAGAATAAGAGATTTAAGGAATATTTTAATAAAAACGACATTTAAGACTAAAGTGAACAGACAATGCGTGTTAATCGTAGTTCCTTAAATACGTCCCACATTAAATGGGTTCTATTCCTTGTGTATCAATAGTAGCATTAAAGATTTTCCGTTTACGAATCTGGCAAAAATCTCTGCTTAGTCCTCGATTTGTTTCTAAAATTAAATCTCCGAGATATTGGATAGCATTTAATTAATACTAAAGTATCATTTAATTCTACATATCTCTAACCAAAAAAACGTTATTGATATAGATAATTACACATATATTTATGTTTCCTTATTCCTTAACTTCTTCTCATATTAATAGGCTATATTACTCTTTATCTTGAGATGATTTTCGAATATTTATGCCATCCTAACTAATTACCATATATCATCTATATTCTCTTTATATTATGCAATAAAATATTTTTAAAACATAATTATGGCTAATTAAATTCTTTCCATTATATGGTTCCCTTCTCTAATTGAATCCATAATTCCCGCCCAAGAAAATCTCAACGATGATACCATAATTATATACTCTTCGATATTTTTCTTAACATTTGATTTTAAGAAACAAAGTTATGACTATAATTATTTTTTAATTCGGTTTAATGTGATTTCCTAAACTAATTACCACATTAATCGGCTCTATTCCTTTTAAATGGTTGCTTAGCTTTTTTGTAAGATTCTCTGCAAAACCAAATCATTTACAATCTTTTTCAAATAAATTTTGTTATATAACGATTTCCTAATCTTTCCTTAAACATATCCTAAACTTTCGTTGTATATAATATCTTTGATTTTCTACTTTCTCTCCAAGATATTATCAAACTACCTTAATAATAAACCTAGATGCCTACCTACCCTATAAATACCACAGTTTTACTCGATTAGAAGACTCATCAAACAAATACCTCTTCTTACCCATTCTAATCTTTATTTGTTATATGAACTTTCATTTTTCTGATTCATGAATTTAATAAACATTTGATGTCTTGCGTAGATAATCCTATACAAGATGAGCAACCCATTGATGATTGCCATTATCAAGAGCATATGCTTTAAATTTACGTCAGATTCTTTCATATGGTTAGTTTTTTTTATTCACCCTATTTTTTCTAGGTAAATCTTCATGTTTAATGATAATCTTAATATATATATAAGATAACTACAGTTTGATAGCATTGATTTTTAAAAAACTTAAAAGAAAAAATAAAAAACGAAAATACAAACTATAACCCAAATGTTTTGAATTCCACTCATGCTTACAAATGAGATCAACAATTTCATACATCCAAATTGTAAGACATATATAATTGATTGTAAATTTTATTACTGTAATAATTCTTATTAAAGTATACTTATTAAACTCATAAACTCTAATTTCTATAGTATATAGTATAAATGTGGATCCAAATATTTAAAATTTATTAAAAAATTAAATATTATAATTATTTAAACTTTTAAAAAAGTCTAACTTTATTAAACGTTTTAATTATTTATAATATTATAACTTTTATGAAGTTTCAAATATTATAAATATTTGAATTTTATAAGAATTTATAAGTAGTTTAAACATTATAAATATTTATAAAAGATATTAATACGAGACGGTATACTACGGGTGAAATCCTAGATATAACAATCAAAATACAATTATGAAGTTTGGGTCATATTAAAACTTTTATGAAGTTTCAAATATTAGAAATATTTGAACTTTATAAAAAAATTACAAAAATGATGTTTAATTTCACGGGACGGGGTTATATAGTGGGACGGATTTAGATCGATATTAATACGGGATGGTATATTACGGGTAAAATCCTAGAATTAGCGATCAAAATACAATTATACAATCTTAAACACTAAATAAAACAAATACAACTTAAATTTTGATTTTTTAGTTATAAAATATTGACATGCGGTTTACCATATATCTATAGATCATTCTAAAAAAATCATTTTTTTATTTAGGGAAAATATAGACCCGCGGTGTACCGCGGGTTAATATCTAGTTAATGATGTTTATGGAGTATTTAAATGATGTATAATATAAACAATCATCAACTCATGAAAGTTGAAATATTTGGATTTTGTAGTACTGTGTTGACAGCAACAAAAATTAATGGAGTACTTTGACAATTTTATAGACAGACACTTTTTAGTTATTTCGTTCCTTATATATTTCTTAAATTGTTATTATATGTTGTGAATAAATCAGGAAAACATCAAAATTATTTGGGTTGACAGTGCATTTCCATCAAAATAATATTGAATATAGAATTATTAAATCACAAATAAATAGGAAACTTCTTAAGTATATAGATGGGAGAAAACGAGGGAGAAGAAGAACATAAATTGGGAATATTGTTGATTTGGGCCTTTTTTGGTCCAAAATTTTGAGAAATGGAATGAATACCCATATTTACTCATTTAGGTATTTTGGGCTTCGTCAAAAGACTGTTTTGCCCCTGCCTATTCTTCTCCTTCTTTCTTCTCGACATTGACTCTGCGGCTCCTCCGACCAAAATTTTCGATTCCGACCACAACCTTCCCTGTCTCAGTCAAATCCATCAACACCATATTCGTGCTCCATCAACATCATATCTGTTACTTTCAACACCACACCTCTTTTGTTTCCGAACACACAAATCCGAAACACAAAACCTCCGCCGCTAACATCTTTTCCGATCCCATGAATTCAATCAATTGTGTTTTGAATAAAGAAGCTAAACCCTAGGGGATACTATCTAGTAAACCCAAGGGTTCAAATCGAAACATAAATCAAATCAAAACTACTTAATCTATCTTTAAATCTAAACAAAATTTGTCATTAGATCTCATCATCTCCTCATCCGTCACTGGATCTCATCATCATCACCACCATTTTGTTTACAGTGTCTTCATCTTCGTCTCATCTCTTGACCAACACCACCGGATTTTGATCGACACCATCATCTCTGACATTTCTCACAAAAACACACAAAACTGTGGGTAAGGGTAATGTAGACATTTCAAGTCAGGAAAAAATGCCTAAAACCAAAGACTTGGCAGATGTACCGGATGTCGTAAGTTTTGCTGAGAAAAAGCCCATTCCGGTAATTAAATCAACATAAATTAGAAGGTGGTCTAAATAATTATTTTCTAGGAAAAGTTTTTTAAATTAGAAATTTTATATGATTAATGATTAGTATTATATTGAAACAACTGTCTTTTTTGGTGTTACATACTTACATGATGGTGATGGTGATGGTGGTGTGTGGTGTGATTATGTGAAGGACACCAACTTTTTGGAATTTTAAATTTTCATGCAAAGTTGTCGTTTTAAAGATTATAATATCTTTGTTTTTATTTTTCTTTCTTCATTTAAAAATTGTTGCAAGCTTTATCAACTTGCAACTTGCAAGGACAAATCTTACCAAAAAAAAAAAACTTGCAAGGACAAATTTTTATTCGATTATTGATCAAGGTTTTCTTCTTACCTAATTTTGTTATACACACCATTAATACATATTTCATACCGTTCATCTCTGATCGTTTTATGATTATGATACAAAAATACATTTGTAATCGGAAATTCAACAATTTTTACGTTCACGCATTTTTGTAATTTTTAGAAATTTTGAGAAATATCTTTTCTAGTGTGTCCTTTTTAGAAATGAGTTTTTAAAAATGACTCTTTCCGCTGTCCTCATTTTTAAAAATGTCTTTTACTAAATCTGAAAAATCTATAAAGTCTTATAAGGTTTGTAAGGTGCTTCTAGATAGTAATACTATTCGGAAATTCGATCCAAGTATTTATATAGTTTTACAAAATATTTTAAAGGTTTTACAAAATATTTATAAGATATTTATAAGATTTTTATAAGGTTTTACATACATATAAAGATAGATTATGTATGCATTTATAAGATTATACAAATATTTATGTAGATCTCCAATTTCTTTTATTAAGTTATTGGAAAGAGACATTTTTTAAATACGGTATTAGAAAAAGAACTTTTTTGAAATTTCATAATAATTTTGCAAAATTGTAAAAGTTGATCAATGTAATGATCATTACATAAATAGTTGACTATTTCGTAATATTGTATATTTTTTAAGAGCATTTTCAAGCTGTGAAACAGATGTAAATAGACATGACGTGTGTAAGAGTATATAACTGCTTAATTCAATCCAAATAAAAAAAAAAAATCTCTTCTCAAGTCCTCTTCAACATTTTGACAAAACTATATAAAACAAATAAAAGGGTTTCTACAAAGAAGACCCTTCCAAAAGGCAACTTTTGCTAATTTATACATTATATTTAAAAAAAATTAAAAGTAGATTTGGACTTTTCGTCGCGAAAACTTCGATATAACATATTATTTACCAAAATTTTACAAACTTATACGTCAGTGAAAAATAGTTATATTGCATAATATTTTGACTTCCTATGATTAATCAGCATTTTTAGAAGTAAATGGTAAATTTTTAGAAATTAGCGATTTTAAAGATTTTTGGTGTGTTTGCAAATTGTAAGTTAAAGTAATAAAGTATCAAACCGGGCCAAAATCTATGGACAGACGAATATGAGATGGTTAGGTGGTACGTTATATGATCATATTTATATCTATCACTTTCGTAGGTAAATAGAGAAAGCATGATGGTATTGAGAAGCATGCATAGTCACAAGATGGACAAAGTGATTTATGGTGTGGATGACTCGCAATTGGTTGAGGTGGTGGAAAGACTTAGAACATGGCCTTCTTTTTCTTCATCAATACAATGAAACTAGTGCTCTGTCTCCATAGGATTAATTGAAGTGTGACAAAAAGTCTTCTTCAGTGTAGAAATAACTCTCTTCATTTAACAAGTTGATACAGTTTCATAATATAATAAACAGAGGGAAAAAAAAAGAAAAGACGAAGAACAGATTCGATGATGAAAAATAAAAACAATCCTCAGTCTTTCGTACTGTTTTCATTTCTCATTTCATCATTTTTTGTATTCTTCAGCTACGGCACTTCTTTGATTTCTACAGAACCTTTTACCATCTCTAGCAACAAAACCATTGTGTCTCATAATGAGGTCTTCGAGCTTGGTATCTTCAAACCTGAGTACAGTTCCCCGGATGAGGATCGTTGGTATCTCGGTATTTGGTATAAGAAAATCTCCGAAAGAACCTATGTATGGGTTGCAAACAGAGACAACCCTCTCTCCAATCCTATAGGAACCATCCGCGTGTGGAATTCCAACATCCTTCTCTCTGACCAATCGAATACTGTTGTTTGGTCGACGAGTATTACGGAGGAAAGTGAGAGATCTTCGATTGTGGCAGAGCTTCTCAACGAAGGAAATCTCGTGCTGAGACAATCCAATAACAAAGATGGTGGTAATAAGGTTTTGTGGCAAAGTTTCGATTTTCCAACAAACACTTTACTTCCAGGGATGAAACTCGGTTGGAAGCTCAGAACGGGGCGTTATAGTTTCCTGACCTCTTGGAAAGATCTAACTGATCCGTCAAGCGGCGAATTTACTTATCAAATCGAAGCTGCACGTAGAACTCGAGGCTTTCCAGCATTGTTCCTTTGGTCTGGTAGATCCAAAGTGAAACGGGTAAGTCCATGGGACGGCGTAGTATCTCTTGGCGTGCCACGAAACCAACCTTTGACGTATATAACGTTTACGTTAACAGCGAACAAGGAAGAGGTCTCGTTTTCATTCCAGACGTCGGATAGTAAATACACATCCAGACTGACATTGACCTCCGTACAACAGCTTATGTGGAATGAAACATCCTTGAAATGGGACCTGTTGTGGCATTCTGTGGCTGAGGAATGCGATATCTATGGAATTTGCGGCCCTTACAGCTACTGTGACATATTAATGGCGTGTAAGTGTATGCGATGTTTTGAGCCCAAGGACCAGGAAGCATGGGCCTTGGAAAACAAGGGAGATGGGTGTGTGAGGAAAGCCCCACTGAGCTGCAGTGATGACAAGCTTATTGCAACACCTACTGGTAATTAAATTTGCTACGACCTTTTATCTTTTTATTTTATTTTATATACAATGTATTAAGAGCAACGTTCGTATTAAATTTGTTCATGTACAGAAAATATGTCTGGAGAAAACATAGTGGAGAATACGGAACTTCCATTGTTGAGTTTCGAAACCATATCCCGTGCCACAGATGATTTCTCTGTTTTTAATAAGCTTGGAGAAGGTGGTTTCGGTGTCGTGTACAAGGTACCGGATCAATTATATAAAGTACCGACACAAATTTGTATTGAAAAGAAGAAACATCAGACTAGTTTTTATATAACTTAAACAGGGAATACTTGACGGTCAAAAAATTGCTGTGAAAAGACTGTCAAATACGTCAGATCAAGGCACTGATGAGTTTAAGAACGAACTCAAACTGATCACCAAGGTAGAACACCTAAACCTGGTTAAGATTTTCGGTTATTGCATTAATGGGGAGGAGAAGTTGTTAATATATGACTACTTGGAGAACCGAAGCCTCGATCTCTATCTCTTTGGTGAGTTTTTTGTTTTGTTTATGTTATAACAGTTCAATGTCTTCTATGACAAGGACACTAATCTGATCAAGAGTTTTTTTATAATCTATTTGTAGACGAAACCCAAAGTGATAAGCTAAATTGGCCCAAGAGATTTGAAATTGTCATAGGTGTTGCTCGTGGACTCTTATATCTTCACGAATATTCGGGAACTCTGATCATACATAGGGACCTTAAACCAAGCAACGTCTTGCTTGATAAAGATATGATCCCGAAGATCTCGAGCGCGGATCTTTGAAAGGGGCAATAACAATGTTGAGACGAAACGTGTGGTCGGAACGCGGTAAGCGCAGTCAAAAAGATTATCATCATCATCTTTCGATTTATAACTTTGATGTTTAATCGTGTTATTTTAATTATGCAGTGGCTACATGTCTCCGGAATACTCGGAAGAGGGGACATACTCGGTGAAGTCAGATGTTTACAGTTTCGGGGTATTGGTTCTTGAGATCTTATCCGGTAAGAGAAACAGAGGATTCGCCGAGGCAAACGATGGTCTCAGTCTTCTAAGCTACGTAAGTTGATTGATTTTAGAGTCGATCTTCTTCTGTTATAGTCAAAAGCAACTGAAAAGAAAAAGAAAAAAACATTCATAAATTTTACTAACAACTGCAGGCTTGGAAGAAATGGAGCAAGGGAGAGTGGGCATGTGTCATAGATCCCATGATAGATCCATCATCCGATGAAGTCAAACGGTGCTTCCAAATTGGACTACGGTGTGTTCAAGGTCGTCAAGAGGATAGACCAGTAATGTCTTCCGTCCTGTTGATGCTCCTAAGCCAAACGGAGATCATTCCGGAGCCAAATCCGCCAGGTTTTTATGGTGATCTCTGAAGCAATGCCGAGATCGGGGGTTTGCTTTTGACTTTTTTTTGGTACTGGTTCTCCGGTTAATTTTAATTGTCGGTTAAAGATGATGATTTAAATGGGAATCGTTGAATTTTAATGTAATGAGTTTAATAATCTGAAAGAGTATTTTCTGAAGGCCTTTTAACAAACAAAAAAAAAAAGAAAAAGAAGAAGAGAGTATTTTCTGAATACATAATGAGATTCAAATTTTGTGCATTGCTCTTCCGGTGGCGGTGAGGGTTCTGATCTGGTGTAGCTGCCTCAAAACCGTGGGTCTCGTGTTTGCTGGAATTCCTACCTTTTCTCTGCATCCGTCGATCAGCAGGATCCGATCTTTCCTCCGGTGACGCAAAAGACATTTTCTAATTTCCCATTTTGTATCTGTTCTTCATGTTGTAATCTCAAGACTTTGGTCCAATTCTTGTTGCAAAGTCCAATTATTAATATATTTCTTAAAAAAAAAAAAAAAAAAAAAGAAGTAGAACTTGCAAAACTCAATGATAGGACTACTCACATATGAGCACAGTACACATGATCACAATAGAAGAAGAGGTCATGTGTTTGAATAGAGATTCACAAAGGGTTTAGAGAAATCTCTTAAACAAAACTATGAAAAGATGAACAACCTTAAAAACTAGAAAATCGCTCAAAATGTTGTGCCTCTTCAGCTAGAATACATAGAATATATATTTATATATAAAGAGTCGGAATACTACGATTTAGAAAAAAGAAGATCTACAAAAGCCAAACCGATCAGTGTAGAGACATAACCTTATGGAGTTTCACGAGACATTTCAATCATTTAAATTAAAATGGGTATATATATTAGATTTAGTTAGACCTTAGTAAAAACACATTATCATTAAAAAGTTACAAACAATTCAAGTTTTAATTGTTTCAAATTAACACCAGTGTTTGCTCTCAAAGTTTGGTGTTGATACCTGGGTTACCAAAAAAAAAAAAAAAAAAAAGTTTGGTGTTGATCTACTCGAAGCTACCGGACCATCCTCCGCCACTGGTTCTTTTACCAGGTCCATTAGCATCTCCCGTTCTTTTACTAATTGCTGCCACCGTTCAGCTCACGTTGCTTTTCAGAGATCTGTTCCGACGTTGAAGGCAATACGTTTTGGAGATCGCCTTCATCATTTTCCTCCGATACGGAGAGAACCATT
>NW_003302390.1:10205-12195 GCF_000004255.2 Arabidopsis lyrata subsp. lyrata | reverse complement strand
AAAAGAAAAAAAAAAAAAAAAAAAAAAAAAAAAAAAAAAAAAATTTTTCTTCAAATTTTTATTCCCAGACGGCTGTTCTTGGATTTTTATTGGCTCTGCTTTGGGTAATTCGAGTTTATTCGATTTTGAAATTATTATTCTCTTTTTTTTCTTCTTTCTATAACAAATTTGTGATTGCTTCTTTTTGTATTTTTTCATACCTCAGAATTCATTGCGCTTGAACCAATGTTGCTGAAAAGTATGGAAGAAGAGAAACTCCGGTTAATTCGTCATGAGGAACTGGTATGAATTTGTTTTCTTTTTTTGGTTTTGATTAAACAAACAAATTCTAAACTAGAATCTACATCTGTGTGTTTCTCTGATTTTAGGTAGCTAAGGCGTATCATGATTTTATGGTTGGACCCGACAAAGAATGAATGAATCCTGAAGAACAGAGTTTGTATCTTATTTCTACTCGTTATTCTGTGTACAACAAATAAAAACTATGATTGCTGTTCACTACACAATTGAGATTGAACTTGTCTCTGATTGTGATCTCTTGTCAATGTTATGAATTTCGCTTTTGATGCTGGATTGGTCATTCTTTTTCTTGCAAGTACGTATTTATGGATATATCAATGTTGTGGAGAGCTTTAGCGGGACAGAGAATTCTATCCTATAATTGGTGTAATGTGATTTGTGTAATTTTTAACATAATTTATGTATATATAGCATATGTATATATGCACCATATCCCTTACGACAGATTAACTGTTGTCTCCACCAATCGACTGACTATTCAACACCATTTTTGTCTCGAAATTTCCCTGTGATCGTATTTTTTTTGTTCTTTATTTATATTGCAGAACTCAGGATCTAAAATTTTGAAAAATTGCAAACAGATCCCTATACTTTTACGAACTATTCGAATAAGGTCTAGATTTATTTCTGTATCAATTTTTTCACTTCCATACTTAAAAAACATTATTATTTTTTGACCCAACAAAAAAAACTAAAATACTAGGATATGTAAATTAATGGTTTGTTGTGTTAGTATAATCGTTGTATCCTAATATAACTGAAGGAAAATTTTGGCGTGGCTCTTACTTTAGTTGAAAATCACAGGATCGAATGAATCAACTTGGCTCTTACTTTAAGTGCTGTGATTTAGACTTTTATATTCTGATTTAGCTTTGTAAGAAAGCTGCAGATTTTTTTAGAAGATTCTGGTGTTAAATGACTAGTGTTTCAGTATAGAAACTTCTTAAAAATTTGCACTGTTTCAGGAAAGTAACAAACAGAGAATACCTAGAAAAGAAAAAGTTAAAAACAAATCTCAGCAGTTGGAATATGGTAAAGGTTACGTGGTTTTGAAGGAAGCCTTTGTCAGATGACTTCCTCAGCCATAGCTACAGGGGAAGTGTTGTCGAAATATACGAAACTGTAGATTATTATTATGTATTGATTGAGGTTTTATGGTTGAACAATGCAGCCAGAGATACCGTTTCTTCCTGTTTTTGCCTCAATGAAGCGGCTTGCACGCTACAACCTAGGATCTGTGGCTCTTGGTTCACTCATTGTCTCTTTTGTTGAGTCTGTTCGGTTCATTCTCGAAGCAATTCGTCGTAGAACAAAAGTAAGCGGGACCACACCTGATCACTGGTTTTGGAGAATGGCTCATTACACTTCACGTGGTTGTCTCAAAAGCGTGGAGTGGACCATCAAATCGGTTAACCGTAATGCCTACATAATGGTAACAGAAAATCTCCTTCGTTCAGCAAAACAAGCCCATTTCTTTGAACAAAAATCTTGATAGTTTACTCTGTCTCTCGGTGTTTTTTCAGATTGCTATAACAGGGAAAAGCTTCTGCAAATCGTCTGCAATAGCGACAGAGCTGATCATAAGCAACATTCTGAGGATAGGGAAAGTTAATGTGATAGGAGATGTAATACTGTTTCTAGGACAGCTTTGTGTGAGTCTCTTCAGTGCTCTCTTTGGCTTCTTGATGTT
>NW_003302390.1:0-10044 GCF_000004255.2 Arabidopsis lyrata subsp. lyrata | reverse complement strand
TCGGTCTTCTCACAACAAAGTCTCATCCCCGCTATTACCTGTTTTGGGTAAAATCATGTTCCTTGCTCTCTTAGACTCAGATGGTAAATACAAAGACAGATGTTTCTTTTGAGCTTAAATAGGTTTGCTTGGGACTGTCTCTATGCACAGGCATGTTGGGCATTGGGGTATATTGTGGCAACACTTTTCTTTCCGGTGCTTGAGATGTCGATAGACACAATCATTCTCTCCTTCTGTCAAGACTCAGAGGAGAATCAAGGGAATGCTCAGCACGCGCCACCTCTTCTGCTTGAAACTTTAGATAGCAATCAAGAGGAAGAGGTTCAGAGACTTACCCACTGATAGATCCATATACGTACTGTATAAGTTTTGTTTCTTCTTTGGTTGGCCGGTTTATATGGTTTTTTAAAAATAGAATCTTTTCTCTCTAAAACATTCTAAGCAGATTGTAATGTCAGATGGCTTGATCATCTTCGATTCTGAAACCAAAAATCATATTTCCGTAAAATGCATCTTTGTTTGGTTACATAACAAATCATAATGCTTCAAACGGTGCAGTCAATTTCCAACAATGAAGCAAAAGAATTAACCAACTAGATTTTAACCCGCGGGGCTATATTTTCTTAAAAAAATCCAAATGTAATTTGTTTGATAGATTATTTTGATTGTTAATTTTAGGATTTCACCCGTGGTATACTATCTTTTATAAATATCAATCCAAACCCGTCCCATCATATTACCCGTCCCGTGAAATTAAACATCATTTAGTTATTTTTCTTTTTAATAATACTTTTATTTAAAAGCTATATAATTCAAGTCAATTTAAAAATTTCTTTTAAATGGTTCCCATAAGATATATATACATATATATTAAATTTGTATAGAGTTGAAATAATATTAATATTACAAACTTTTTATATAATTTAAATATTATAAATATTGTTGAAAATATGCAATATATATTTTTTGTTATTGAATAAGAGGATATTATGTGTAAGAAATGTAGAAAATAAGAGTTTAATATTTTTATTATGGAGTCGCAAGAAAAATCTTTTATTTCTATACATGTTATTCGTTTATTAATAATAAAAGAAAACAAATCCTTTAAATTAGATATTAACTAAAATAAACGCACCATAATTACTTATTAAGTAACAACCAATAAATTTCACCAAAAAATAGGTAACAACCAATAAATTCTAAACGTAGTAATTAAAGAATGAGATATTATAAAAAAATATCAAATAAGATATAAGAATCTTAAAATAATTGAATATCTAAATAATTTAATTGTTAGTGTCGATTTTAATGCCTTCATTAATGTGGATTTCTTTTTTACAGAGAAATATTTCCTAAAGATTATCACATTAATGACTCAGAAAATTAAGGAAGATATGAATTTATGATTCTCGAAATCGTGTTGGTAATATCTTTAATTAATATTTTTCAAATTTAAATAATTAATGCCAATGGCATTCATCCGTAAATAAGATGGAACTCCAGGATTTATTTGCTAAATGTACTCCAAAAATTAACCGTTCAATTTTGACAAAACCGGGAAGCCGAAAAGCTCGGAGGACACTAATAAAAGAAAACGGAGCCCATTGGACCATCGAACTCAGGAGAGTGTATAATCTCCGACATGGCACCGAATGTAAGATCGGTCATCGCGCAGGTACATCGGAGATCTGATTATGATCAATCAATTTTTGTTTTTCTCTCCCTTTCTTTATGCGGTTGGATCTCGCCGCGATTTCTATAATCTCTTTCTTCTTCGATTGGGTATTGACGTCAGGTACATCAAAAATCGAGAGCGATGGGGTCTCGCCGCAATTTCTGTTCACATCCAGATCATCCAGGTGCCAATAACCTCTTTTTTCGCTCTAAAAAAATCCGTCAGATTCCAGACCGTTGGTGTCCGTGTATATGTATTCGGATAAAAATCTTTTTATTTTATATTTTGTCACTTGTAATTGTAGCTCTGAACAGATTCACTGGAACGAGGCTTTGGCCGTGGTTGTTAACTCATGGTCTAGGATTAGCTGCGGGATATGGCTTAGGTATGGACAGAGAAATTTACAGATTTTTTTCCCTTAATTTTTCATCCACGAGTCAAATTAATGAGAGATTTTTTTTTTTTATAATCAAGGTTCTCTTATATTTGGTTATTTTACATCTAAGAGTGAACTTGAAAAGAAGAAGCAAGAGGTAAAAACAAAATCGAGAAGCACTTGAATGATACTTTGACCATTTGCTATTGTTTCATCTTCGTGATTCCATCTTGTGTTTGCAGTTAATCGCTCAGTATGAGCAACACTTCCAGCAGCAGGAAAAGCTCTGCTCTGATTTGGCTGCGTCTAATCCCAAATCCTAATTATCTTGAAGCAAGCTTGTATCCGGTCATTGTGGAGTAGCCTCTTAATCAGACACTAAATTAAGGAATTAGTTACTTCTGCTATAGTGTGTGTAAAACTTGTGGCACATGATATATGTTATTGCAGTCTTTGTCTAAACTGAAAACTTTTTCATTGAGACCTGTGTTGAGAAAGGTTAACCTTCTGTACCTTGGATAAAGGTTAACCTTGGCGGATATGTATCTTCTTTTCAGCTTCAGGGTCCTTGTTACCCTGAAATATTTCCTAGTGTGAATGATCAAGCCTTGTTTCAGAGCTTAGTCTTATTTCTATTCTATTACCTGTTTGTAACAAGGCTTGATCATTCTTCGATTCTAAAACCAAAAAATCATATTTCCGCAAAATCCATCTTTGTTTGGTTACATTAAAAATCATAATGCTTCAAACGGTTCAGTCAATTTCTAACAGAATGAAGCAAAAGAATTGACCAATGTTGTTCTTATTTCTTGGCAAAACTCAATTTCTTGGGGTCAATCTTATCAACACGAATCATCATCACGAGGCCGCTATCTTCTTCAGTCCAAGCAATGGATTCTCCCTCCAGCAGCTTAACGATATGCTAAGAAAACAACATAAATAGAAGCAATTTCAAGTTCTTTTCAGAGATGAAGACTTCACCTTCTTTTAAGAGATGAAAACAGATGAGTAAAGACAGCACCTTTCGTTTGCTCTTGAAATCTTCCTTTTTGTCACCCAATGCGACTCTGAGGTACTTGAAAGCTAAATCAGAAATAGAATACAAACTCATCAAACAGACTAGATTTGTTTCTGATAGAACAAAAAAGGTTTAAAGAGAGGGATTTAAAACCTTACATGAAATGCCAGAGAAGAAATTTAGTTGGCGCTTGAGAAGACGAAGTGCTTCCTTTGTTTCGTGTTCATTCACATTCACTGTCACTACCTCGTCCTCCTCGTAAGTCGAATCATCGTCTTTCCTATAACCATGGTTTTAAATTTTATCAACTTTTCCTGCCAATGGAGTATACAGAAGAAAATGATAAAGAGGACTGATAATAAAGGGATTGAGAAATTAACTGACTTGACATCAATCATCTTTGCTATAGATTTGTCATCCGCTTCTCGGGCTTTTTGTCCAAAAAAGTGTCCCTACATATTGTGGAAGATATCATATAGTTGTTATATAGAAGACAAGAAAGACATTGATCACTTTCAACCAAAAATTTCTTTCCAAATTGTACCTTCTCCACGAGTCTGTGTGCTCGCTCGGTTTCTCCTTTGGAGAATGCTTCTGCAGCCTGTCAAGAAGGAAGAGGTTTAGTTATGCAACCATCACATCATGGCATATCATATAGCCATTACAAACATATAACGGTATATCGGGCAAATGAATCCTTATTATCTCAAATACTTACAGCTCCATAATATTCTTTCATCTGATTCAAATGCTCACGTACTGCTTTACGATGTGCCTTAAACTCATTTTCATCTTCATCTATCAAAGGAGAAAAATAGATAGTTGAGGAAATGCTTGAGGAACAAGAGAATAAACGTGTATGTAAGACTATGGCATGGTTACCTTCTTTAGATGTATTGGACGATTTTTTTACAGCAACTACTCTCTCTTGAAAAGGGTCCTCCAGAGGTTTAAAAACAGGACGACCAGCAACTCTTGGTCTCCTTTCTCCAAAATGTCGAGTTACTTTTGGTTCTCCCACATATCTTTCCGTACCTGAGAACAAAGCTTCTAAAACTTCCTTTTCAAGACCATTCTTAGCATTACGCCCTTCCTCTGAACCTGTAAAGGTTCTTGCTCCATCACTGCATCATCACAGAAAGCAATTCGAAGAGGAAAAAAAATCAAAAGGATTGCCAAGGGAAGGGTTCGGTACAAAGATTGACTAGGAAAAACGTGCCTCTGAGAAAATTCTTGCAGTTCCACTTGGTTGCAGGATGTAGATTCTTGTCTTTGAGGATCAATTTTTGACATCTATATAAAAAGGGAAACAAAGCAACAGAGTCAGATTTAGAAGAAGATGCTATTCTATAACAAAGACCAAACTTAAAGTCATAACAAAAGCTCACAACTTCATTGGAAATTCCAACATCAGCATATTTCTTGGTATCAGACAAGTCAAGCAGTTTCTCCGTACTCTGCAATATAATGAAGAAGATAGTGTGGATGCCAAAAGAAGAAGAACCAAAGCAGGATCAAATGAAATACTCACAAGATCCATATGCCAAGAGTTATAGAGATACCACTAACAATCAAGTGATCAAAATTAGAGGCGACAGTGGGTATGAAAAGTCAACTTTATCTCAAGCTTTAGTCAGCAGTAGTACCAAGACAGAGAAAAGGATTGTCAAAGTGGCTCAAGGCTATAATTGTAATTAAATTGTTAAAGTAGCTCAAATAAAGAGAGATGCAACTATAAAGGTCACAGGTCATAATTAAGCTGGTGGTCATCTTGATGAGCTTCAAGGTATGGGAATATATAATATATAAGAAAAGGTAAAACAAAAATATATTAGAAAAAGTAAGATAATGAAGGCATCTGGGAAAGCAAAACGCTGAAAAGAAACAAAATACATTATTTTTCAGAGCTAAAGGCATCAGCTTACGGCTTACCTTCTTCACATCATATCCGCATACGCCTGGTAGTTTGGTAGAAAAGCAGATTAAGTTTAGCAGCTAAGGTAACCAATACACCATTAAAGAAGAAAAATATGTAAAGCAGACTCAAGGAAAGCTAGAGAATGCTTACCAAGAACCTGGTGAATGACATCTTGGCTAGCTTGAAAGCCTTCTCCAAGCATCTTAACGATAAATTCCTCCACATCAGTTGGAGCCCTGTTTGTCTTTGGCTCGTTACTCTTTGGCATTTCTTCACTCCATAACTCAGTTTCTGGAATATCCCTTGAGTCTATCTTCATTGGCTTAGTTGCTTCTCTGGGAGCATTTGATATAGGCCTGGTTCTAGCATACTCCTTACCGATAACACTTGAAACAGTACCAACTGATATAGAATTTCTCTTCGGCCTCCATACTTTGGCTTTGCTATCCTCTTGTCGTCGAACTTCCTTGGGAACATAGACCTGACTTGGTTTTGAGGTTTCGTTCTTCATTTCAACGTGGTCACATTGAGGCGTCTTTTCAGTCATTGCAAAGAGAATCTCACCAGCTACATCGACATTCTGACTTGCTTGGCAATAAGCAGCAGCAATGTCATCAAGCGAAAAACGAGAACCAAAGGCATCGAGAAGCACTTGTAAGCTTCTTGAATCAGGATCACTATTCGAAGAGCTTGCAATCATAGACATTCCTCCCACTAATTCACAGTGCAAAACAAATGGCTTGGTTAACAACAGTAGCTATGCAAAAATGTAGAATGCTGAATGAAAAATGTTCACTACATTACAACCAAAATGCTATCCATTTGAAGCTGCAAAAAAGCTAGTTTCAATCATCTTCCTAATAACTATCACTGACTAGGAAACTAAACATGGTTTGTAATTTTTGATATAGCTTGGGTCAAAATTTCAATGTGCTACGCAAAATTGCATCGAACAAACACCTGGCAGGCATTATATCTCCGACCTAAGTAGATACATGGAACTGCTCAATTACCTCTAACAAGTCAATCAATGATCGTTTCTGAGAGTTGTAAAGTAATACAAGTGAAGCAAATCAATGGCATAGTAACAAGTCCAAAAACACGAATTTTTACTCGGTGTCGATTAGGGAAACGCATAATCAAAGCAAAGAATGTGAAACCTTGAGAATCAGACTAAAGAAGAACAGAAGAAAGAATCTTTCAAAAAGAGCCAACTTTGAAACCGCATTACACCACAAAGAAATCTATTTCCAATAATCAGCAATGCGAGACGCAAAAGAGTAGAGACGGAGAGAGTGTAAGAGTTCGCTTACCGGAATCGAGAATCGAGAATTAGGTATTTGCTTTCGAAAGATGGAATCTTGTAAAATCAAAACGGAGAAGAAGAAGAAGAGAACCAAATTGAGAATTATTTTGCAAAAGAAAATTAGTTAAGTAGGGAAATACATTAACTACGAAAAGCCAGCGCCTTTGCTTCCTCCAAACTCGCTTGTAAGACACTGACAAATTTTTGTTATTTTTTAAAATAAGTTTGAAAATCGAAGAGCTAAATTGCAAATTTTTTTATTTTATTTTTTTTTGGTGCAAAGAGCTAAATTGCAAATTAAATTTAACATTTTTTGAGTCGATAAGATTCCACATTACATGTGCTATTGTTATTCAGAAATTTTTATTACTAGTAAAACAAAATTACATGTCGAGAAAGAAAAAAGAAAAAAGTGTGACCTTTTAAAACTTAAGTTTCATTTATTGTTGACTAACCCCTTTATAAGTTATATCTTACCAAATAGCACTCCTTGTTTTAAATTTACAAATTAGCTCCTTTTTTAATTCCGTCCTCGTTCCTTCTTCTTCTTCCTCTCATCGTCATTTTTCTCGATTCTCAGTCTTCTGGTCACCGAGTAATTCTGGTAAGCTCGCATTCCTTATGCTCATCCACAGTGCCTTAATTTACGCTACGAGAAACCCCACGAATTTTGTTTCTCCTCTTATAGAATAAGGGTTTCTCTTAAATCTCCGATAATTAGCAGAGTTCGTCAGGATTTTGAGTTTGATTTGCTGTTTTGGAATCATAAATTTTGCGTTTTTAGTGGTTTGAAACTAGCTTTGAAAGATTTATTGCAGAGAAAAAGTATGGGATCGAGAGGAATTATCAACGATAAGTGGTCAATGAGGATTTTATGGGGTTGTGCTATCGGAAGTGCAATTGGTATGATCGATCGATCCATCTTTTCCCACATTTTGATCTTACAGATTTTGGGGTTTTTGTTTCTCTGAGACTCTTTTCTTAAACCCATAATTGTTTAGGTTTATACATGGTTGCTGTAGAAAGACAAACTCAGAACAGGGCTCGTGCTATGGCTGAGAGTTTGAGAGCTGCTGAGTCACAAGGTGATGGTGATAGTGTCTAAATCTATATCTACCTAGTAGTGCTCAGAAGAAGAATCTCAGTTGAGTTTTTTTTTTTTTGTGTTTGTTTTTGTTATAATGACTTCTTCTTCCAAGAGATTTTGTTGATGTAGTTTCTTGTTTGCAAATAATCATAATAAGGTTTTGAAACTTGGAGAGTTGAAGTTGCTGAACATACGATTTGTGTTATCAAAAAAAGTTATTTCTTACTTCTGTCATGCTATGTTTGTGAATCGATTTTTAATGCGTATTTTCAGCAAGGCATCTTGCGTTTACGGGATGTGTTTTCTATTAAGTAAAAGTCGTATCTCCTATAAAAGCATGAGGGATCATTTATCTGAAATGTACAGCAGGATCAACTTATTACATAGAAATAATGGCACAGGGACACCAAGGCATATGCTCTGTGTTCGTCCTCTTACTATGCTTCTTCAGTTCAACTTTTGCACGCAGGATTCTGAAGGATCTCCCTATGATGAAGCCAAGTAAGCTAGATCTTGACCATGAAATGATGCCTGGAATGGCTGTGCTACACCCAGATCATGAGGTACATCCTGAGCACATGGTCAAGCCTGACCATAAACTGCAGTCCATGTTGGGTGCATCAGAACATCCCGAGCACAAGGAAAAGCCTGACCATAAACTCCAGTCCGTGTTAGGTGCATTAGAACATCCTGAGCACACGGTCAAGCCTAACCATAAACTCCAGTCTATGTTGGGTGAATCAGAACATCCTGAGCACAAGGTCAAGCCTGACCATAAACTCCAGTCCATGTTGGGAGAACATCTTGAGCACAAGGAAAAGCCTGACCATAAACTCCAGTCCATGTCGGGTGTATCAGAACATCCTGAGCACAAGGTCAAGCCTGACCATAAACTCCAGTCTTTGTTAGGTGAATCAGAACATCCTGAGCACAAGGTCAAGCCTGACCATAAACTGCAGTCCATGTCTGGTGAATCAAAACATCCTGCGCACAAAATCAAGCCTGATCAGATAATGCAGACCATGGCGAGTGAACTGGAAGAGGAAGATCCAGACCACACAACTAAGCCTATGGGATATGGTGTAGGTAGGGGCTACGGAAGTGGTGGGTCTGGTGTTGGCTATGGCGTTGAATTGGCTCTAGTGGAGGGAGTGGCTTTGGGGAAGGAACTGGCTCTAGTGGAGGCATTGGCTTTGGAGAAGGTATTGGCTCTAGTGGAGGCAGTGGCTTTGGAGAAGGTATTGGCTCTAGTGGAGGCAGTGGCTTTGGAGAAGGAATTGGGTCTAGTGGTGGCAGCGGCTTTGGTGAAGGAATTGGGTCTGGTGGTGGTACAGGTATTGGCATTGGAGAAGGAATAGGATCCGGGTCTGGCCAACCCAATTGCGGTCCAGTCACGGGAGCTCCAGGCGAAGGGATTGGTATCGGAATAGGACAGGGCTCTAGTGGTGGACCCGGTGTAGTTGTCCCAGGCGCAACAATCCCTCCCATAGTAGTTCCAGGCGCACAGATTCCCGGTTTTACGATTCCAGGTATCACAGTTCCTGGCTACGGTTCTGGGTGCCAAACAGGTGGTTGCAATCCGTACCCACCACACTACTATAACCCACCAAGCTGTCCACATTGTCCACCTTTCACATCAGGAGAAGACAAGCACATGTCAGACAAAGGAGCAATGACGGAAGCTCTTGCACCCACTACACCGGAGATGCATGTTTAAGTGTCCATGAAACACGAGTCTAATAAATCTCACTCATAATGAAATCTATTTTGGTTTGGTAAAAGCTTCACATAAAGTTGAATAAGACAACTTTCTTGCCCAAGTAGAAAGTTAAATAAGGGAAAGTTATTTAAGAATAAGTAAGTACTCCAGAGACAAAGATTGAGAATTAGGCAGCTGGTAATTGCATTTCCATGGCTGTATCTGTATGACTGACAAATGAGTTTTAAAAACCGGTCCACAAATCAAGTAAAGCTCTACTTTAATGGAAAATACGAACTTTAATCATTTCTTAATTTAAAATGAAATCAAATTTGGTGAATTTTTCTTAAAGCATTAAACTTTCCGGAAGGAGAGTGGTGGACCAACTGGTGGTAACGACGGAGAAGAACGAACGAACGAACGCACGCGAGAGAGAGAGAGTTTTAATGGATCGGATTCTGAAAGCGGCTCGAACGTCTGGTTCGCTGAATCTTTCCAATCGCTCTCTCAAGTATGATCCATTTTTTAGTCTTCTTAAATTTCATCCCCCTACTCCCTTCTTTCGATTGAATTGAATTTCAGATTTTTGTGGGATTAGATTGTTTTAGTTTTTCGAATTGTGTAAGAATGTGAATATCTATCATCTTTTGATCGAGACTCAGCCAAGTTTTCGTCTTTTCTAAATTATTATTGAACGTTCGATGTTAGATCCTATTGCTTGGTCACGAGATCTCATTGTATATGAGAGATGCAAAGTCTTTGTTTTATACATATTGATTTGAGATTCAATTTTCAGGGATGTACCTATTGAGGTATATCAATGTTTGGAAACGACCGGAGAAGGAGAAAACTGCTCGGGAGGTGATCCAAATTTTCCATCTTTTCAATCCTTTTCTAATGCATTTTCCTGTGATCAAGTTGTTTCCTGAATGGATTATTTCCCCATCTGGCAGGCTGTTGATTTG
>NW_003302391.1:12344-14132 GCF_000004255.2 Arabidopsis lyrata subsp. lyrata | reverse complement strand
TACACAAACCTACCCACTCATCCCATTATCCACCTCCTAATATTAGCCATTATTAGCTATTCCATTAAGGCATCATTATGTGTATATATAGACGCTATTGTGAATGTAATTAAAGATGAAATAAGAGAAGCAAATTTATTCTCTAAACTCTACTTCCTATCTCTCTCTTAAATCAGAAATCATATAACATTTATACACATATTTATCTTCATAATATTTAGTTATTCAACACGTTATCAGCACGAGTAAGCTCTCGTGTCCAGAATCAACCGAGTATCCGTCCGATTAAAATTTGTTTATTTATAATATTTAAGAAATGGAAGGTTATACCTCCTTCTTGATCCTATGGAAGGCTATGCCTCCTGATAATAGGATTTTAAGATCAATTAATCCTAAAACACTATCCTGTCGTTGTAGTATTTTAGGTGTCAATCCACTTTAGGTGTGATGCAAACAAATGAGATATGATCAAAAAGCACTAAGTCAAGCCAAGCATGAATTGATTGTTTTTCTAACAGTTCTAGTGATTGATGCAGAAAACAGTAAATTTGCAGAAATGGACTGCTATACTCGATCACAAGGCTCACTGCCAGAAGGGAGGCTGTGATCGAGGAAACTGGTCCAAAAACAGACAATTATCAAATTCAATAGCAAGTAACAGAGAAGGTGAATGAAGCAGGTAAGCAAACAGATAAATCAATTGGATAAGAAACTCCTAAGGATGGGGTAATCGAATAGTGTGGACTTCATAATCAATTTCGATGGTTAACAATTCTCAATGAAGCTATCCCTAGACAACAGGTTCAACAACAGATTTATTCACTCCCGTGCAACAAATCCTCAAGCAAAGCTAGCCCAGACTAATTCCCATTAACGAAATCTAACTATGCAGGCAATAAGAACCGACTGTTAAAGTCAATAACCGCTCTAAACGGCCAATCCATTGGGATAGAGACGATTATCACTGGAATTAGTAGATCAAGCATTCCATCGAACACCTTCTGGGTGCGGGAATGCTTTTGATCGAATTCTAGTTGATCAGAAAGGAATAAGCAGTAAACACAACTAATCCAGAAGGGATTCAATAAAACTACACTTAACCATCAGAATCGACTAAAGGTCTCACATCTACTCTATCCCATCCTCAAAAATCCTAGTCACTACTCAGACAACATGCTCAAAGACACATAAACGATTGACCATTGCATAACTTCTAAGATTAAAGGAAATAAAACAGAAATGTACAAGGAAACAAATGCGAAATCTCAATAACTTATAAGAAACGAAAATACAGAGTTTCAGAAGCAAAAGCGGCTACTGAACGAAACTAGGTTGCGAGTCTAAAACGTAGTTGAAAAGAGAATGTAAAAGTCGATGTCTCAGGGGAAACCCTTAGAGACTTATTTATAGCAAAAACGACAAGGATAAGTAAGTGGGCTTCGAGTCCGCTTAACAGGCCCATGGAACGTTGTGGTCGAGTATATGGGCTCAAAGTGGGCTTCATGGTCGAGCGTGAATCGAAACCCGCGATCAAGTCGTTCCTTCTCTCCTCTTCTCTTTCCTTTGCTCAGGTTGTCTGGTTGAGTGCGGATTGATCAGAGGGTCGAGGTGGTGATCGAGTAGAATGGTTGGTGGCAGGATCTGGACTGCTTCTTCTCTCTTGTGATCGAGTAGGTTGGTTGATGGACTGATCTGGACTGCTTCTTCAACCCTGCGATCGAGTATGTGGGTAGACTGTCAGGATGGACTGCTCCTCTTCCTCTGTGATCGAGTAGAACTGTGAACTGG
>NW_003302391.1:7872-12042 GCF_000004255.2 Arabidopsis lyrata subsp. lyrata | reverse complement strand
TGCTATGAAAGATGAACGAAACTAGACTCAAAATGGTGATAAATGGATGTATAAAACATGCAAATTATAGACATATCAACTCCCCCAAACTTAGTGATGAGGACCACTTAGTCTTTGCTTGCCCTTAAGCAAACAAGTAAGCATGAGATGAAGGAGAGATTTGAAGGTGGGGATTCAGAACCAAAGCATCAGGTAGAATGGATAAAATCAAGGTCCAAGTTGGTAGTTCTAGGATGCGATATGATCGATCTCTACTCAAAAACGTTAGCCATGCCTTGTTATAGTTCAATCCGACTCTTATACTCGATCCACACATGCTTTCAAATCGACCAATCCCTTTAACATTCATTAGTTTCAGAACGTGAATCAAGCAATGCACCATCAATGAACTCATTTGGCTTAAGGTGAAGGTCAGGAGACAAAGACAGTCCCTTTAAGGTGGTTCAAGTTTAGTAACAGGGGACTCTCAAAAGAAATGGACTGAGCTTTAGGAGAATGCTAAAGGTAAGACCCAACTTATGCATACAAGAACAGTATCTCATCTACCCAATAACATAAACCGTGTTTACACCAGCAGATGGTACTACCCTCAAGCCCATAAAATGATCCTAGTTCTACCCTTTTGCACTCAAGGCATTTTTTCTCATTTTTATCTTTGATCAAATCACTCTTTCTTTTTCTCTGACTTTGTTTTAAGGAGAAGTTTTCTTTTATTCGATGGATCTAGTGGGTTTGGTTTTTCTTTGACAACTATGGCTCTTGTTATCTTCTTATGATAAAGACTTTTCTAAATTTTTGCTTTCTTTTGTCACATAACCTATCTATTCGACTTTTAGTTCCTCAAAACCCATTACTAGAGTAACTTGTTTCTCAACTTCCTTCTCCTAAAAACATCAACCTTTTCCTTCTTTTACTCATATACTCGATCCCCACCCAAAAATAGACTCCCACCTAGTCCTATCTAGTCCAGAAAACATGGACTAGAACTACATGAGACACTACTCTTGTCGGTTCAAACCTAACACTTTCTACCAAACTCAATCCTGAAACAGGCCTCACAGTCACACACGAGATATTACAGGGCTTTTAAAAGAGAGCTTTGGTTAAGGTCTAGGGAAACTGCTCCTATGATGGAAGCAGCTACTTGGGTTAGCAAGGATGGTGAAAAGTTGAAAGAAAACCCAAGTATGTATATGGTATCCATGAGTTCAAATTTGATGCTAAGACATGATAATTGTAAATCAGATTCAGGTTCAAATTGATAGGGAATGGTATCAAATCATGACAGTGTGATCGAGTAGAGCATTCAAGACATGGTGCATCAGACAACTAGCAACGAGGGCACTGAGTCTATCTACTGAACCAACATGCTTACAAGGCTATTTCATCATAATCCCCTATGCATATGCAACAATCCTATATGAAACATATTAGACTCGATCCTAAATGTGATGCAACTAGATGAACACTCTGTTTTTGTGGAATACATTTTCATAAAATTTTCAAATTTTTTGGTTTTTTCTATGCTTTAGATGAATGCAGACTCAAGTGTGAAATGCAAAATTTGAAAACAAGACTCAAAGAAAACATGTTAAATACGTCTATGCTTTAGATGAATGCAGACTCAAGTGTGAAATGCAAAATTTGAAAACAAGACTCAAAGAAAACATGTTAAATACATCTTGAATTCTGCCCCAAACTTAAACTACACAGTCCCTTGTGTAGTAAAAATCTGAAGGAGATTTCAAGAGAGACACTATAAAAACAAAAGCAGAAAATGGTATTTACAATGATGGTTGGGTGTGGTACCTCAGTTGAAGGTCCTGGAGATGTAGTCGTCCATCTCCTCTCTGGTGTATTCCCATGGGATGCTGGGTGCTTGATCTCCTTGTGATCGAGTATGTGGTGATGAAGTAGAATTTTTGTGAGTAAAAACACACATACTCGACCATCCTACTCGATGGCAGAGTCTCCGGGTGCAACAAAAAATTTTAAAATTTTTGGACTCCACCGGGCTGATATACTCGATCCCCATGTCCTTGGTAGAATTTTTTGAATTTTTACTCTATCTCCAGATTGTTTCTCCATTCCTGAGAACCACAAACACAATCAAAACAAATCAAAAATAACAAGAAAGGAAAAATTATTTACAGAGATAGTCATGGGACTTCCTCCCAAGTGAGCTTGTTTTAAGTCTCTAGCCTGACTCCTCACACTTATTAGGCATTAAGAGGTTCCTCCAAAGGAACAGAAGTTCCTTCTGGAATGTATTGATTTGCCATGTATCTCTTAAGCTTCTGGCCATTGACTGTAAAATCTCCATCCTTTCCAGCTAGAGTGATAGCACCGTAGGGTCGAACTGCAGTGACATGGAAAGGACCAGACCATCTAGATTTGAGCTTGCCTGGAAAGAGTCTCAGGCGGGAGTTGAACAGGAACACCTGATCACCAACCTTAAAATCCCTTGAGATTATCTTCTTGTCATGGAAAGACTTAGTTCTCTCCTTGTAGATTCTGGAGCTCTCATAAGCTTCTAAGCGAATCTCATTGAGATCATTCAGTTGGATCAACCGCTTCTCCTCAGCGGTCTTAATATCAAAGTTCAGGAGTTTAACTGCCCACATAGCTTTATACTCGAGCTCAACAGGTAGGTGACAGGATTTTCCATAGAGAAGGTTGAAAGGAGTTGTGCCGATAGGGGTCTTGAAAGCTGTTCTATAAGCCCATAGCGCGTCATCGAGCTTTGCAGACCAATCTTTCCTTGTAATCCCAACAGTCTTCTCTAAAATTGCTTTTATCTCCCTGTTGGAGATTTCTACCTGCCCGCTTGTCTATGGATGATAAGGAGTGGCTACCTTATGCTTCACTCCGTGCTTTTTCAGTAAGTTCTCAAAGACTTTGTTGATGAAGTGCGTACCTCCATCACTGATGACAACCCTTGGTATACCAAATCTTGGGAAGATTATGGTTCTAAACATCTTCAGAACCACCCTTGAATCATTTGTGGGACTTGCAATGGCCTCAACCCACTTGGACACGTAGTCTACTGCCACTAAAATGTATTTGTTCCCATAGGAAGAAGGGAATGGTCCCATAAAGTCGATTCCCCAGACATCAAAGATTTCTACTTCTAATATAGGATTTTGTGGCATTTCATTTCTCCTGCTGATGTTTCCCTTCCTCTGGCATGAGTCACATCTTGAAATGAACTGTTGGGCATCCTTGAACATTGTTGGCCACGAAAAACCTGCTTGAAGGATTTTTGATACTGTCTTGAATGTTGCAAAGTGGCCACCATAGGCAGAGCCATGACAATGCAGCAGGATGCCTTCAGCTTCATCTTCTGAGACGCATCGCCTGTAGATCTTATCCTTGCAGAGAGTGTAGAGATAAGGCTCATCCCAGTAGAAATGGTTAATGTCTTTGAAGAACTTTTTCTCTTCATAACTTGACAGATTCGGAGGTTCTTCACCACTCACCAAGTAATTGACGTAATCAGCATACCACGGAAGCTTATCTTCCATTGCACATACTTGAACGAGTGATTTTAGGGTTTGAGAGCTTTCGTTCAGCTGTCTGAATGCCATTAGCTGTTCTTCTGGCATAGAGTCATCGATAGGGACCTCGTCTTCAATTCTCATTCTAGACAGATGATCCGCTACACCGTTCTCAATCCTTCTTATCTACTATCTCCATGTCAAACTCTTGAAGTAGTAAGATCCATCTCAGCAGCCTAGGCTTGGTATCCTTCTTTGCATAGATATGTCTCAGGGCAGCATGATCAGTGTAGACCATTACCTTAGATCCTACCAGGTAGCTCCTGAATTTCTCGAATGCGAATACCATAGCCAACAGTTCCTTCTCAGTAGTGGCATACCTTACTTGTGCATCATCCATCGTCCTACTTGCGTAGTAGACCACATGCAGCTTCTTGTCAATCTTCTGGCCCAAAACTGCTCCTACTGCATAGTCTGAAGCATCACACATGATTTCAAACGGGTAGTCCCAGTTCGGAGCTTGGACTATTGGAGCAGTAACCAAAGCTTCCTTGATCAGATTAGAGGCCGTCAGACATTCTTCATCAAATGTGACCTCTGTTTCCTTGCACAACAATCTGGTGAGCGGTCTGGCCAACTTGGGAGACATCCTTGATGAATCTTCTGTAAAACC
>NW_003302391.1:5674-7729 GCF_000004255.2 Arabidopsis lyrata subsp. lyrata | reverse complement strand
TGTTGAGCACCCTGCACTAAGGTAACATACAGGAGGAGAAGGTAGAGCCATACACGGTAAAATCATCCATGACTACCTCAACCGTCTCCTCTATCAAATCGGAGAAAATAGAAGTCATACACCGCTGATAAGTAGCAGGTGCATTGCGAAGCCCAAAAGGCATTCGCTTGTAAGCAAAGGTCCCGTAAGGACATGTGAAGGTGGTTTTCTCTTGATCGTTTGGGTGGATAGGGATTTGAAATAATCCGCTGTAACCATCTAGAAAACAATAGTAAGGGTGGTTTGCTAATCTCTCTAGCATTTGGTCAATAAAAGGTAGTGGGAAATGGTCTTTCCTAGAGGCTGCATTAAGCTTCCTATAGTCGATACACATCCTATGTCCTGTTATGGTCCTAGTGGGTATCAGTTCGTCTTTAGAATTTTTAATGACTGTCATACCTCCCTTTTTGGGAACACAATGGACTGGAGATACCCAAGTGCTATCAGATATAGGGTAGATTATACCTGCGTCTAATAGTTTAAGTATCTCCTTTTTTACCACTTCTTTCAGGTTTGGATTTAATCTTCTCTAAGGTTCAATGCTAGAGTAAGACTCGTTTTCTAAATGAATTCTATGGGTACATAGATTGGGCGAGATCCCCTTGATATCATCTAGTGAATATCCTATAGCTCTCCTATATTTTCTCAATTCAGTTAACAGCAGATTGACTTGATCAGTGTTCAACTCATCACTGACAATTACAGGGTAAGTAGAATTCTGTCCGAGGAAAGCGTACCTTAGCCCTTTTGGCAGCAGTTTCAGGTCCACCTTGGGTGCCTTGAGTTCAGACCAGTCATCAGATGCTGTGACAGAGCCATCAGAGGGAAGTACTTGATCGAGTATTTTGGGAGAACTCCTCTGTAGAGAGTGCTCAAGAGTGAGGCTTTGGAGAAACCGTGGTGAGGACATTGAGTCTGATATCCTCTGAAACGCTCCCATGCTTCACAGAAAGTCTCAGCATTCTTCTGAGTGAAGCCAGAAATCTCATTCCGGAGTCTTGCAGTCCTGGAGTTGGAGAAGAATTTAGTCAGGAAGGCTTTCTTGCAGTCATTCCAGGAGGTGATGGAGCCTTGAGGAAGTGATTTTTCCCACTGGTGGGCTTTGTCTCCTAGAGAAAATGGAAACAAACGCAACTTGAAGCCATCCTCACTGACTCCATTGATCTTAGTTAGGCTGCAGAGCCTATCAAACTCGTCCAGATGATCGAGTGGATCCTTCATTGGGAGGCCGTGAAATTTGTTGCCCTGAACCATGGCAATGAGACCACTCTTGATCTCGAAGTTGTTGTTCTGCACTGGTGGAGGCACAATGCCATTGCGCTGATTGTCATTACGTGGAGCATCGCCTGCACCAATGTTGTTTGGCAGTTCTGGGTTATGGTCGTAAGCCACAGTGTCTGTGTTTAATTGCTCTCTTAACTCACGAGCAATACGGTCGATGTTCTCGTTGAAAAGCAGGTTCTGATGTCCTTTAGATCGAGTTTGCATACAACAGGTATCAGCCCAGTTTGAGCAGAGTAATCAGAGATAGTACCTGAAACACACAAACAAAGAGAAAGACACAGAGTTAATAACCTTGTAAAAAAAAACGAACTTGATCTTAACGTTTCTAATGATCTCAAATATAGCAAACAAACACCCAAATGACAACGGCGCCAAATTGATAATAGGATTTTAAGATCAATTAATCCTAAAACACTATCCTGTCGTTGTAGTATTTTAGGTGTCAATCCACTTTAGGTGTGATGCAAACAAATGAGATATGATCAGAAAGCACTAAGTCAAGCCAAGCATGAATTGGTTGTTTTTCTAACAGTTCTAGTGATTGATGCAGAAAACAGTAAATTTGCATAAATGGACTGCTATACTCGATCACAAGGCTCACTGCCAGAAGGGAGGCTGTGATCGAGTAAACTGGTCCAAAAACAGACAATTATCAAATTCAATAGCAAGTAACAGAGAAGGTGAATGAAGCAGGTAAGCAAACAAGTAAATCAATTGGATAACGCTGATGAC
>NW_003302391.1:0-4117 GCF_000004255.2 Arabidopsis lyrata subsp. lyrata | reverse complement strand
TATTGAAAGTTCCTGAAGAACTATACAAAATAAAATATATGAAATAAAAATGTCCAGAAGACATATGAAAACGTTCCAGAAGAACTATATAATAAATTTCGTCAAAGGAAGATTAATTTCGGATAATATTCTTATTGCACAAGAAATGTTTCATGCACTAAGGACTAACCCTTCTTGCAAAGGAAAATACATGGCTATTAAAACAGACATGAGTAAAGCTTATGACCGAGTAGAATGGTCTTTCATAGAAAGCTTACTTCAGAAAATGGGCTTCTGTGATAAATGGGTATCTTGGATAATGTGGAGTATTACATCAGTTCGGTACAGAGTTTTAATTAATGGTCAGCCTCGGGGATTGATAGTTCCTAAAAGAGGTTTAAGGCAGGGGGATCCGCTATCACCATATTTATTTATTTTATGTACAGAGGTGTTAATTGCAAATATTCGGAAAGCAGAAAATGATAAGATTCTAACGGGGATGAAAGTTGCGCAAGCAAGCCCCTCGATATCTCATTTACTGTTCGCGGATGATAGTTTATTTTTTTGTAAGGCAACCAAAGAACAATGTCACGTTGTTTTAGATATATTGAAGAGGTATGAGGAGGCTTCTGGCCAACGAATAAATTTCTCGAAATCATCAATTCAATTCGGTCATAAGGTAGTCAATTCTATCAGAGACGAACTAATGGCAATTTACGGTATTACTAGTATAGGGGGCATGTGAAAATATTGGGTCTACCAGAAAGCTTAGGAGGATCAAAGGCAAAAATATTCTCATTTGTTAGAGAACGTTTGAATGATAGAATAAACGGTTGGTCTGCAAAATTTTTATCAAAGGGAGGTAAAGAGGTGATGATTAAATCGGTTGCTGCTGCACTGCCGACTTATGTAATGTCTTGTTTTAGATTACCTAAGTCGGTGACATCAAAACTCACTAGTGCAGTAGCAAAATTTTGGTGGAGTTCAAATGGAGAAACGAGGGGTCTACATTGGAAGGCCTGGGATAAGCTTTGTCGTAGCAAATCGGATTGTGGAATTGGTTTCCGGAATGTAGATGACTTTAACACAGCTTTGTTAGCAAAGCAACTATGGCGGTTGATTACAGTCCATGATTCCTTGTTCGCAAAGGTATTCAAAGGAAGATATTATCGGAACTCAAATCCCATGGACCCAATTAGATCATACTCACCGTCTTATGGATGGCGAAGTATAGTATCTGCTCGACCTCTGGTTAACAAAGGGCTTATTAAAAGAGTAGGTTCAGGTGAGTCAATTTCAGTATGGAATGATCCCTGGATACCTGCTCAATCCCTGAGGCCAGCTTTAAGCAACGGTCATAATCATGACCCATCTCTTCTTGTGAAGTGTTTGATTAATAGTCAAACAAATTCATCGGATATGGAATTAATTAGGACTCTTATAGATCCTAAAGACATTCCTATTGTATGTGCCCTGCTTTTGGGCTTACAAACAGTCCTGATGTCATGGTCGTGCAGTTTACAAAAACCGGAAATATACGGTTAAGTCTGGATATTACACAGAACAAATGATGAAACAAGGTGAAAATCAAACTCGTTATTTTGGACCGGATATACGGCCGTTACAGGCTAATTCATGGAAACTTCAATGTCCACCGAAGTTGAGACACTTCATTTGGCAAGTGCTTAGTGGATGTGTGCCGGTAAATTCAAATTTAAAGAAAAGGGGTATCAAGTGCGAAATGGGTTGTGGTAGATGTGGGGCACCTGAAGAAACAATTAACCATACAATTTTTGAATGCCCCCCAGCCCTACAAACTTGGGCACTATCGCAAATACCAACGGGCCCTGGAATTTTCCCATCATCATCACTATATGTGAATATGGATCATTTATTTTGGTGGACACCAACGGATTCCCATAGTTCAAGTTTCCCTTGGATTATGTGGTACATTTGGAAAGCACGGAATGACAAGACACATGAAAACATTGACAGAGATCCCAGAGATACTCTGAAATTAGCGGATAATGAAGCAAATGCTTGGACCTTAGCTCAACTGGAGATGGTAAAGGACGTACCGCCCCGTGAGCCAGCTGAGTCAGAGGTTATAAACACTAAAGGGTATCGATGTTTCATTTGACGGCTCTTGGAAAGACAGTGACAACTACTCGGGTTTAGGATGGTTCTGTACACTACAAGGTGAGGATGAACCAACCATGGGCGATGCCAACCTCCGACGAAGTCTCACATGTCTACACACAGAAGTGGAAGCATTTGTTTGGGCCATGAGATGTATGATTCGGCAAGACAAACGCGAAAGTAAGTTCTATACAGACTGCTCCGACCTGGTTGAAATTGTGTCTTCCCCGACGGAGTGGCCAGCTTTTTCTACATATGTAGAGGCTATTCAGAGCGACAAGGATGAGTTTGATTTGTTCTCTTTATCTTTGATTTCTCGGCGTGCAAATTCAAAAGCGGATAATTTGGCACGAAATGTTCGTACCCAACCGCATCTAATTACCTATGTAAACAATATTCCCCAAAATTGGCTTGTATAAGCTAATCTAATAAAGTTGTTGACAAAAAAAAAAAAAGAACTATATAATAAATTTTGTCCAGAAGACAAATTATAATTATTGTTCTTTTAATTTCGTAATTATATTTTAATTTCATGTTTATAGATTCCATTATGATATCTAAATTGTTAAATTTTTAACTATCTGATTATATATATTTACGATTGATTTTCGGGTTAATATTTTCACCAACGGTCATGAAGAAATTTTTCAAAATTTTACACTTTTCAAACGGCTAAGAACAGTATTTATAACGGTTATGAACAATAAATTTCAATCTATAAATACAATCATATTTCATTCATTTCATTTCACTCATTCATCATATCTCTCTCTAAAATCTAAGAAAAAAAAAATGGTTAATTCATTCTTAGTTTTTGTAATAGGTTTTATTTTTGTTGCTATTTATGGTTTAATTTTTGGAGAATTTTCTCCCGAAGAGTTTTTAATGGTTTCTATTTTACTTTTCTATGTAATTGTGTTTCTTGTAATCGCTTCACTTATGAAAGTACCTTCTATGTTTTAAATTAATTAAATGAAACTTTTAATAATGACATTTGTAATCGTTTGCATATTTAAAATGGTTCAATTTAATTAAATAACATTATCATGCCATTTAAATTACAATTGAAAAACGAGTAAATTTATGTTTAATAAATTATTTTATATGTTTACAGTTATCATGTCAAATTTGGCAAAACTCGAGATCACTGCCCTTGATATCTCTGGAAATAATTATATGAGATGGGCCGTTTCAGCAAAGAGGCATTTAAAAGGAAAAAGGCTCCTTGACACCATCGATAAATCAAATTCATCCCCTGAAAAGGATAAGGCAAATGCCATGATATTTTTAACCCACCATATCCATGATGGTTTAAAAGATGAATACATCACAAAGGAAGATCCTGCAGATCTTTGGCAAGCACTCGAAGATAGGTTTGATCACCAAAAATATGTGATCTTACCAAAAGCAAAACATGAGTGGCTGAACCTCCGGTTTCAGGATTTCAAAAGTGTTGTCGAATATAATTCCGCTTTGTTCGGAATTACTTCCAGGATAATGTTATGTGGAGAAAATATAAATGACTATGATATGACTGAAAAAACTCTTCAAACATTTCATCCTGGAAATGTTACTTCTGCAACAACAATACCGAGCAAAAAGATACACGAAGTATTCTGAACTAATGCAAGTTCTGTTGGTTGCAGAACAAAATAATGAAATTGTGATATTAAACCATCAATCCCGCCCGACTGGATCAGCTCCATTCCCGGAAGTGAATGTTGCAACATCTAATTATAACAATTACGGACGTAAACGCGATCGAAGTAATGATCGTGGTCGTGGACGAGGTGGATATGGACGTGGACAAGGACGTGGACGTGGACACGGAAGAAAATTCGGTCCTAATGATTCCACTAAAGACAACAATAAAAAATTCAAAAGGAACGAAGATAGTCGCGCGATTAAGCTACATGAATATGCTTGTTACAGATGCGGCATGAAAGGACATTGGTCCCGTACCTGTCGTACGCCGATACATTTGTCCGATCTGTACCAA
>NW_003302392.1:0-12137 GCF_000004255.2 Arabidopsis lyrata subsp. lyrata | reverse complement strand
ATGTTATAAGTTTCATGGTTTCAATGGACGTGAAATTTATTTGTCGTTGAAACTTTGTCCAGGTTAAAAGTATGAATGAGAACCTCGTCTGAGAATATTGGTTTAGTAAGTTTTATTTCTATGATTGTATTAATTTAATACTCGTGATATATATTGAAACAGCTGCTTCGCCTAAAAGTGATTATGAACCTCTGGAATTGTCCTGGACATCAGGCTATCCAAATACTCTGTTCTATACCTACCTTTATTTTGCAGTTGCGAGCAGAAAAATCAAGACATCCACAGCACAATCTCTGAATGAATTTTCCACCACCATCAAAGACGGTGTGTTGTGTTCATCTTTACTTTGTTAGTTGACTAGCTATATTCTGAACCTTGATTAATACTAAAACTCACAGTTATCCATTTTCTCTTGTTAATGCAGTTCACGCCATAGAAAGCATAAAATCAACGTATAAAGTGAATAAGGTTTGGACTGGTAATCCTTGCTCTCCAAGACTATTCCCTTGGGAAGGTACTTCTAATTACCAAATCAAGTCCCTGTGAGTCATTCATTTCAACCAGACAATAACCAATTTTTGTAATCTCCCTCAAGGATAATTCTGTTGATGAGCTTGTTTTTGTTTTTTTTTGATGCGAGAATGAGTCTTAGTACAAGTTGGTTACAAGGACCAATAGCCGTCTCATTTAGAAATCTCTCCCTTCTTGAGTCATTGTAAGTATACAAAGGCCACCCTTACTCACACACTTTCTACCTCTTTATTCACATAATACAAGAGTAGTGTGAATTGTTTCCCCAGGGATTTATAAAACAACAACCTAAGAAGGGTTGATAAAAGTCAGAATAAATGCTGAAAAAAATGAGTGTTAGTTTCATAGTGTATTCAGGAGCTTATTCAGGACCACTTCTGCCTTGGGGAAAGACAAGGTTCACATGTAGCATTACAAACAACTTCGAAAGTGACCGGTAAAGGAGGGTTTGGTAAGAACAGCAAAAACATTAGAAATCGAAATCAGATAAGTTTAGACATTGTTTTATGGTTGCTAAAGTGTAAAAGTTTGCAGGTAGAGCTTCTTTTCACAGTGCATCAACGAAACTTAGCTTAGTTTATTGGATACTGCGATGATGGCTACGAGTACATGGCTAATGGCAACTTACAACACTAATTTTTTAGTACTTACGGTTAAGGTAATTTGATTTCACGGTTTGTATTTCATACCCGCTTTTTTAGTCGTTATAAGTTGTTTGAAACTTTGTCCAGGTTAAAATTTTATAAGTATAAATCAGAATGAGAAGCAAGTAAAGCACCTCGTCTGGGAATATTGGTTTAGTAAGTTTATTCCTTTGGCTAGAATTTGGTTGTATTAATTTTATCTTACTCAAACTCAAAATACATAACAAAATATTTATTTTTTTAGGAGCAGCAAAGAATTTCAATTTGGAGATGACTTGGTGTAGCCAAGAACAAGCAAGCGGCTCTTGGATGATGTAACTGAGTTACGGTAACTATCTTTTACCTCTCATAAAACAAAACACAAACACAGGCTACACAGCCAAAAAAAAAAAAATTCTTACACTCGAAACATTAAATTTTAAAACACAAACCCACGAAAACATAAAACACACAAAACAAAAAATCCACGTGCACACAAAAATGCAGAAACAAACTTTACAACTTCACGAATCACGATTACATAAACTCCACAACGATCACATAGAGTTTTGCTTCCTCTACAACACAATTTTGATTTTGATTTTTTCACAATGACTTGTATAATTTTAACTCAATTCTTCTTGTTTTAATATTCATTTTCCAATGTATTTTGAGCGTCAGTGAACTTGTAAAGTTTCTTGTTATCAGTTATTACATTTTTTAAGTTGTTTTTTTTTTCTCTAGAATTTGTAATTAGGATATCATTGTTCTTGTTGTAATTCTTGTGTGAGGTTTTGCGTAAGTGTCTAAGAGTATCTAACCAAGAAGAAGGTTTCAGCAAAAGGAACAAAGAAAGGTCACGAGGAGCTCACGTGACGTCTATGCAATTCAACGTAGGACAAAGGAGTAATTAACCTATGTTTAAGCTCAATCTCATTTGTCTCCTTCCTCTGTACGGAACAGAGCATGCGAGAAAGAAGAAGAGAGAGAGACAGGTTGTCTTGTATAAAAGGGAGTAAGCTGAGATGTTTTAGGGTTAAGAGAGCAAGAGAGAGGCGGCTGAGTTTATAGCTATTCTCTGTGTAACCAAGAACAGAGCTTTCTAGTGGATTTCCGAGTAATCTCGGCGAGACGTAGTGTTTCCAGTTTGGAACGTTGTTGGATATGGGCTTCACCCACCAAGAACAGAGCTTTCTTTTGCTTTCTCTCTTTTTTTTTGTGTGGTTGTGGTTCGGTGGAGAAGGAGATGTGGTGAGAGGTTTTTGGTTCGGCGATTTGAGACCGTGGTTCGGTGGAGGAGGTCGTTCGGTGGTTTGTGACTCGGCTCGGCGAGAGAAGCTTCGGCTGGTTCGGTAGAGAGCTCGGTCCGTGGTTCGGTGGAGAGGAACACGGTTCGCCTCACAAGTTTTGGGAAGTTGAGCATCTGGTTCGGTGGGAGAAAGGAGAGAGGAGTTCTAGTTCGACGTGGAAGCTCCTTCGGCGCGGTGGCTCGTTCGTCCCGGTAGCTCGTTCGGTGGTGCACTTGGTTCGGCGAGCCGGTTCGGTGGTTCGTGGCGACGGTGGTTCGGCGAAGAGCTTGGTTCGGCGCGAAGTTGAACCGGTGAGGAGCTTGGTTCGGCGGGAAGGTTGGTTTGGCGCGAAGTTGAACCGGTGAGGAGCTTGGTTCGGCGGGAAGGTTGGTTCGGCAAGAAACTTGGTTCGGCGGCTTGCGACGTGGAGAACGGTGGTTCGTTTGTGCAAGTAGAGGAGACCAAGAGGCGGTCCGTTCAGAGAACAAGCTTGGGTTTGGTCATTACGGCGGTGGTTTTAGCGTGAACCGGTTCAAAGAGGAGGGAAATTGTGTGGATCGTTCGTTGTAACCCGCGACTTGTTTTGGTTTGACGATGGATCGCGAATGGTTAGGTATGAACGGTGACGTAGCGAACCAAGGAGTTCACTATGGGGGAATGATGAGTTTGGCTTGTCAATTGAGGACTTTGGTGGTCGCGATTTGGCGGAGTATTCCGGTGAAGTTGATGAAGGAGACTTGGGAGAGATTGACAGTTTATTGGGAATGGTTCCCGTGGTTCCCAACTGTGGCATCGGAAAAACTCTGAGCCAACTTGAAGAGCATCGTAGATTCGATGAGTCGAGAAAGAGCGGTGAATACGGAGGCGACGAAGTTATGGAATGCAAAGTTACCGCGAACCCTGTTGGAGATGTTTGGAAGAGGTCGGTTGTTTTGGGGCTTTGTTGTCCAAAACAAGCTGCGCTTGGCATCGGATCGACGTCGGTTCTTGTTGCGCGTGATGGCGGGAAATCGTTATGCACTGTAGAGAGGTTAACCGATTTATTCGAGCAGGGAGTTTTTCCCGAGGATTTGGCGATTATGGTGCCGAAACCGCATCGGCGTCCTTGGAATCCTCCCAAAGGATATATATGCGTATACGAGGATTACTTCACTGACGGCCAACTTCGCTTTCCTCTCCCAGATTTTCTCGTGCAATATTGTTTTCGACGGGGGATCGCTTTTTCTCAGCTTTCTCTTGGTTTGGTTCGCAATGCAGTTGGCTTGATGATGTTAGGGAACGACTGTGGTGTAGAGGTCGATACCGATCTTTTCGAAGAAGCTACTAGTTTCTCTGTTATGGCAGATAACCCGGGTCTTTGTCAAGTGAACGCCAGGTCGAGTCACAAGATAGTTCATGGGGTGAAAAGTAAGGTTGTCGACTGGCGGCGATATTATTTCTACGTGCAAGTGTCTGAGATTTCGGCTCCGGCATCTAGCTCTTCTCTTGCTACCGAGTGGAACTTGTTTCCCGGTAGACTTTATTTGGATACGACTACATGGAGTGAATGCTTGCATGGTTTTTGATCGTATTTTGTTTTCTGTCTGCAGCGCATGATCCTCGACCACGTAAAGCTCGCAACGATATATCTGTGGGTCTACGTGCGATTTGGACGAGAGGATCCTTGTTTTGGCCAGGAGTTATCAAGTCGTCTTGTATTCGTACGTTCCTTTGCTAGTTCGTTTGTTTGATTGTTTCGCATTCGTTCTCTTATACGAAAGTGTTTTGCAGGTTCACCGTCACGTTTGGAGATGGGGAAAGCGAGCTGTCGATTTCCGAATTATTCTGACTTATTCGGGGTGAGTGGTATAGTGCCGAGCGAGACTGAGACTATCCAGATCGATGAAGAGCCGGAGCAGGGAGTTGTGCAGCCGCAGCTGGTGGCTGAGCCGCAGCAAGACGTAAGTCTTGACGTTTCGGGGAGAACTGCGGTCGTTCCTGGCCGTCGAGCTGTTAGCGAGGACAGGGCGGCTAGGGTCTCTGCTGCTCATTCCGGGAAGAAGAAGGTGTCAGGTTCGACTAACGAGGCCGCCTTTCGTGTTCCCCCCGATGTTGATGTTTCCTTACGTAGGCAGCCCCTCCTGAATATGAAATGCTGATTTGCTTTGATCACTGCATCGTTACTAATGCATATGCCCAGCTATAACAAAAAAAAAAAAAAACAAAAAAAAAAAAAACAAAAAAATCACAAGTATACTTAACGCAAGCTTTTTCGAACGAGTCCGTTTCGACGATCAACCAGCTCCCACATCGTCAAATTACAAGTATAAATCAACGACAACATACTTACCACGAACGAGCTCTTTCGAACGAGTCCGCCTCGACGATTGACCAGCTCCCACATCGTCTCCCTGGCCAGGAGTTCGATTTAAACGCGTTCCACATGGATGCAGTGGCGAAATAATCCACATCCTTACTTCGGTAAGGACTAAAAGCCGAGCCAGTCTCGCATTAGCTAGCAGGCGGCCGAATCATAATAAGCCAAGCTCCGGCTTGCACGTTCTTGCCGACCTCATAGCACCCACAGGATAAGCCGGACACCAGAACCGCACCTATATGGTACGACTAGTCCGCCTAGTCTACTTTCTACTAAGCTCATCGTTCCGGCTCAAACGTATACATGATAAGTCAAGAGACGTCTTGCCCCACAATACGTTTCGAAACTAAGCTTAAAACGCCAAGTATACCTCGCACAAAAATCAGCCGAGAATAACCTTGCATCAAAAATGACAAAGGCACAAAAAGCTTCTCTCAGCACGTAAAAGTCAAGCGACTAGACGGGATAAGCCGAGCTGCAGATCGCACCTAGTCCACAATTACAATGAGTACAACATAAAGAACAAGCAAAACCAAGAATAAATTGAAAACGTCATCAATAAAAAGAAGCTGCCGCAACCGCGAAACAACCATAGTACATTTAAAAATCCGCAATACAACAAAACCCAACACGGGGCCAACCGTACATAATGCCGATCCGACAAGCTACAACAAGCTAAAAAGCCGGACAAAATCTACGAATACTAAAAGAAGAAATAGCAAACATCAAATTCTCATACTCAAAGAGATCACCAAGGCACCAGAAACCTAAGCACCATCTCCCTCCACTCCAGCCTCGGTCACCTCCACCGGTGCATCATCCGCCAACTCCGGAAAAGGAGCAAGATCATCATCGCAAAGATCGGTAATCGTTAGCGATTCAACCGTCGCACGCCATTTATGCTTATCAGCTTTAAGTGCCGCCATCTTCTCATCCGGAACTGCCAAGCCGTCGGCGATAAATTTCTTTAGGCACTTCCGAGTACCCGTAGCTTGGCACTGCATGAACAGAGGATCTTGCGCGGCTCGACAATCAAGGATGTGCTTCCTTAACCTCTCAATTCGGGCAGTGTACTTGGTAATCTTTTCCTTAGCCCGGTTTCGTTCATAACGAACAGCAGAAGTACGCGAGTCCCTTAGCCTAGTCTCCTCGGCAGTAGCCTTCTTAAGCTGTGCCGTAAGCTTTTCGACCTGCTCCTCGAGATTTCCGACCTTTCCTTTTTCTGAGTTCAACGCACGCAACCGATTTTGCGCAGAAAAACCTACGGTCTTGTTCTCCGCTTTAAGGGCGACCGTTTCCTGTTCAAGATCCTTCGCTCGGCGATCGTAAAAATCAACAAGAGCATTTCCGGCACTGATCGACTGAGAACAACAACAAAATCATTCGAAGAACTCAAAAAATAAAAAGAAGAGAAATGATAAAGATCTGTCCAAATGGAAATCCAACGAACCTGAATCTGCTTGCAAGCCCAAGTCTGATAAAGATTCATCCCCAGGAGAGAATCAACGGGAGGAAACTCGTGAGGAGATCCGTACACCTTGCTTGCGAAGTCACCACAAGAACTCCTGCTAACCGGAAATGGTTCGTTTTTCTTCTCATAGTTGAAAAAGAAAGAATAGTCAACTCCCCGGACCTCTTGAGCAGAACTCCCCCGTTCTCGTACGATACCAGAAGACTCCCGCAAATGGCCTCCATGAGAAACCTTCCTACGTAAGGAAACATCAACATCGGGGGGAACACGAAAGGCGGCCTCGTTAGTCGAACCTGACACCTTCTTCTTCCCGGAATGAGCAGCAGAGACCCTAGCCGCCCTGTCCTCGCTAACAGCTCGACGGCCAGGAACGACTGCAGTTCTCCCCGAAACGTCAAGACTTACGTCTTGCTGCGGCTCAGCCACCAGCTGCGGCTGCACAACTCCCTGCTCCGGCTCTTCATCGATCTGGATAGTCTCGGTCTCGCTCGGCACTATACCACTCACCCCGAATGAGTCAGAATAATTCGGAAATCGACAGCTCGCTTTCCCCATCTCCAAACGTGACGGTGAACCTGCAAAACACTTTCGTATAAGAGAACGAATGCGAAACAATCAAATAAACGAACTAGCAAAGGAACGTACGAATACAAGACGACTTGATAACTCCTGGCCAAAACAAGGATCCTCTCGTCCAAATCGCACGTAGACCCACAGATATATCGTTGCGAGCTTTACGTGGTCGAGGATCGTGCGCTGCAAACAGAAAACAAAATACGATCAAAAACCATGCAAGCATTCACTCCATGTAGTCGTATCCAAATAAAGTCTACCGGGAAACAAGTTCCACTCGGTAGCAAGAGAAGAGCTAGATGCCGGAGCCAAAATCTTAGACACTTGCACGTAGAAATAATATCGCCGCCAGTCGACAACCTTACTTTTCACCCCATGAACTATCTTGTGACTCGACCTGGCGTTCACTTGACAAAGACCCGGGTTATCTGCCATAACAGAGAAAGTAATAGCTTCTTCGAAAAGATCGGTATCGACCTCTACACCACAGTCGTTCCCTAACATCATCAAGCCAACTGCATTGCGAACCGAACCAAGAGAAAGCTGAGAAAAAGCGATCCCCCGTCGAAAACAATATTGCACGAGAAAATCTGGGAGAGGAAAGCGAAGTTGGCCGTCAGTGAAGTAATCCTCGTATACGCATATATATCCTTTGGGAGGATTCCAAGGACGCCGATGCGGTTTCGGCACCATAATCGCCAAATCCTCGGGAAAAACTCCCTGCTCGAATAAATCGGTTAACCTCTCTACAGTGCATAACGATTTCCCGCCATCACGCGCAACAGGAACCGACGTCGATCCGATGCCAAGCGCAGCTTGTTTTGGACAACAAAGCCCCAAAACAACCGACCTCTTCCAAACATCTCCAACAGGGTTCGCGGTAACTTTGCATTCCATAACTTCGTCGCCTCCGTATTCACCGCTCTTTCTCGACTCATCGAATCTACGATGCTCTTCAAGTTGGCTCAGAGTTTTTCCGATGCCACAGTTGGGAACCACGGGAACCATTCCCAATAAACTGTCAATCTCTCCCAAGTCTCCGTCATCAACTTCACCGGAATACTCCGCCAAATCGCAACCACCAAAGTCCTCAATTGACAAGCCAAACTCATCATTCCCCCATAGTGAACTCCTTGGTTCGCTACATCACCGTTCATACCTAACCATTCGCGATCCATCGTCAAACCAAAACAAGTCGCGGGTTACAACGAACGATCCACACAATTTCCCTCCTCTTCGAACCGGTTCACGCTAAAACCACCGCCGTAATGACCAAACCCAAGCTTGTTCTCCGAACGGACCGCCTCTTGGTCTCCTCTACTTGCACAAACGAACCACCGTTCTCCACGTCACAAGCCGCCGAACCAAGTTTCTTGCCGAACCAACCTTCCCGCCGAACCAAGCTCCTCACCGGTTCAACTTCGCGCCGAACCAAGCTCTTTGCCGAACCACCGTCGCCACGAACCACCGAACCGGCTCGCCGAACCAAGTGCACCACCGAACGAGCTACCGGGACGAACGAGCCACCGCGTCGAACTAGAACTCCTCTCTCCTTTCTCCCACCGAACCAGATGCTCAACTTCCCAAAACTTGTGAGGCGAACCGTGTTCCTCTCCACCGAACCACGGACCGAGCTCTCTACCGAACCAGCCGAAGCTTCTCTCGCCGAGCTGAGTCACAAACCACCGAACGACCTCCTCCACCGAACCACGGTCTCAAATCGCCGAACCAAAAACCTCTCACCACATCTCCTTCTCCACCGAACCACAACCACACAAAAAAAAGAGAGAAAGCAAAAGAGATAAGGAAGAAAGAGAAAGAAAGTTTACCTTTTGGAAAAGTGAAGAGATGAAAGTGGTAAAAGAGTAAAAGGAGGGGACATATATATAGAGAAAAGTGTCAGTATCACGCGCGTTTACCGAAGTAAAAAAAAATCCACAGTACAAATCACCGGAACGAGCTCCGCGCTCCTCGAAAAATGTGCCCACGGCACAAATCACCGGAATGAACTCCGCGCTCCTCGAAAAACGTGCCCACGGCACAAATCACCGGAACGAGCTCCGCGCTCCTCAAAAAACGTGCCCACAGCACAAATCGTCGGAACGAGCTCCGCGCTCCTCGAAAAACGTGCCCACGGCACAAATCACCGGAAAAAGCCATGCGCCCCTGTTTAAGCCAAATTAACATATATCCAATTCAGAAGACACGTTCACCAGATTCAAGAAAACTCTCGTCTGCTGGACTAGGGGGGGGCTTATTGTTGGATATGGGCTTCACCCACAAAATGCCATTTGGCCCAAACAAAGACCTAACTATTTATCGGGCCTGTTGTCTCTCCAATTCAGCCCATCAAGCTTGGAGGGTAAAATGGTAATTTGCTGTGGGAACAGAAGAGACCTTAGGTCACAATGATTGTCCTATAAATAAGACACTATTGGTAACAAGAAGATCCAATGGTTAATATCCAGAGGATCAGAGAATTATTCACAGCGTATACTTTCGTTCGTAGTTCTCTTCGTAAACTTTCGTTCGTTAGTCATAGTTCTTTGCGTATACGTTCGTTGGTTGTTCGTAGCTCATCGTCTGTACGTTCGTCATTTCTCCTTGTAACTAACCGATCTCGTTCGTCGTTAATAAAGAAGTTACTTCGTTCTCCCCGAAATAGAGAGAGGTTCTGCATAAAACAGTTCAAAGCTTCAAGAAAACCTTCAAAGAATCATCAACATCTTGTTTCCAATATTCTCTTTGCAATGTATTTTCTGAGCGTCATTAAACTTGAAACTGTAACTCATATATGCCTGCTCAAATAGGGGGCGAGCGGTACGACGGTCAAGGGTTCAATCCCCAATAATTAAAGCGCCTATTTTAAAATTTTTTTTATAAAAGTATTAAAAAAATTAGATTACAACATAAAAATAAAATTTAGAAGGGCCCATAATTATTTTTATTTATTTTTTTTAGTTTTAATAATTACTTTTTTAATTAAAATATTATACAAAATTGTTTTCCAACATGAAAACACTAAAAAGAAAAATTCTAAGGGTCTAAAATTTTTTGCCCTAGAGCCCATAAGAGTGTTGAGCCGGTCAATATATCACTAAATTTTTTATAAGAAAAACAAAGTAGATAATTCAATTTTAATCTATCGTTTCCCCTACCAAAAAAAAATTTTTAATCTATCGTTTCCATTTCAATCGCAAAACTAATCAAAATAATCACACTAATATTAATTACTGCTGCAATATCATTAATCACAAACTCACAGGTGTGTCAAACAGAGGAACCAGAAGAATGGAAAGACGAAACACTCCCTGATCCACGAGACCCAAAATACAAATCCGAAAGATAATTCCCAATATCCTCAGGGGCAAATCCGACATTCTCTAATAACCCGACCCGATACCTTTCACAAAAACCCGAATATCTCGGTATAATCATCATCCCCACAGACCGTTTAATCTCATCTCTCAATTTCGAATCCGGTACAACCCAACCGGTTTGCCTCTTATACGCTTCCTCAAACCCATCACTAAACCGTCTAATCCTCTCCTCCGCCGTCGTCACATCATCAGAAAGTGACGTCATCACCTCTCCCCAAACAATCTCCTCAAACTTTCCGGCGTACTTCTTCACCTTCCCTTCATGCTTCTTAACCCAATCCTCACTCAAAACCATCCTCAGATTCGACGATCGGACTTTAACAACAACGTAATTAACATTATTAATCAAAAACAGATACGAGAGAGCTACGTCGTTATAGAGACGAGACTTCGCGTCGATTTTGCAGAGTAAGAACAAAATCAGCCACGCGATTCGCGATTTCACCGGAGATGAATCACCGGAGCTTTCTTCTTCCGGTGAAGGTAACAACGGTTTCGAGATGATATCGGAGAGTGTATCACTGTAATCAGCGAGGAAGGCGATGAAATTCATCACATACCTCGTCAATTGATGAATTCCACCTCCGGAGATTAACGATTTCGACGATTCTTTCGAAATCGAAGATTCGAATTCATCGATCATCGAAATCACACCTTCTCTGAGATTTGCTAAACTTAAAGCGATTTGTGATCTGACGGTGGAGGTTGAATCGGAGCTGAAGAGTTCGTCGATCTTAGGCAATAGATCGATGATTGTTTGATAAACATCGAGAGTCAGAAAGATCTTCTCCGGAGATTTTCGACATTTCGCCATTTTTTCCGGGAAAGTAAACAAAGCTAAAGCGCTTTGTAATGTGATTTCTGCAAATGCAGATTCACGAATTGATGATGATGATGAAGAGAAGACGTGATCGGAGAGGATTCGTTCGCCGGAAAACAGAGTATTCACAGTTCTTGTTGTAACTCGTAACCATTTTCGTATCTTCTTCTCCATAACTTCCCATTTAAGTTTCTGTATCTGCGAAAACGTTAGATTCTCGAATCCAAGTTGATTTATCGCTTCGACGATTATCGATTTACGGATTTTCTTGTATATTTTAAAGCATTCTTTGCTATATCCGGATGATATCATACAATCCGCGATCATCTTTAAATCTTTCATGACATCGGAGTCGGAATCGGAAGCTTTTGAAGAACGGATAGAGACGGATTCGGGGTCGAGGTAGCGTCGATTTGATTTAAGAATGCGGTAAAACTCTTTGGAGAGATGATTCATGGAGATTCGCATTAGATTCTCGGCTTTAACGAGTTTCGTTGACGTTGGATTTACTGAGATTAGTCTTATCATACCGGAGTGTAAGTTGTTTACAGTGTTGATGAATCGTTTGGCTTCTTCGCGGTTTTCGGTTGAAAATAGCGATGAGATGAAGCAGAAAGAAGAAGCATCGACGAGTTCCGGTGAAATCCATTGGTTTATGGTAGATTCAGCGTCTTCGAGACTATCTTCCATTAGAGACTCTAAAAAGCTTTGGTGTGAATGTTGTTTTAGCTTAGAAGAAGAAGAAGAAGTCGTTGATAAAGCGAAGAGTACCATTTTTGTGTTTTTTTGTGTAAATGATTTCGTTTAGAGCAGTATTTATAGTGGATATGTTCTGTTTTTATGATTCTTTTGACTTGAGTATTTTTTATTTGAATTTATGTGTATAGAATAACAAAAACGTGTGACAATGACATGTTTCGCGTTTACATACTCATCGAATATATATATATATATATATATATATATATAGTAGTGTTGTGTCCCTTGTTTGAAAAATCGTTAGGCGCTAGTCGGACGTTCGGCATGGATCTAGCGATTAATCGGAAAATCGGATTAAAATCGGGGATTAATCGGGGATTAGTTTTAGGGTTATT
>NW_003302393.1:13422-14339 GCF_000004255.2 Arabidopsis lyrata subsp. lyrata | reverse complement strand
CCAAAATCAAAACAAATAACATCTCTCATACCTTAAGTATATTTTCGCCAATGCAATCTCCGTTGTTCCTTTATTTTCGCCAATGCAATCTGCAACAAAGTTATTTACAGTATCTGTCAATTTAAATTCCTTCCAAATATGTGTTGATGCTCTACTAAGCTATTATTTCGCACTTGACATATTCATAAACTATTTCCATAATCAAATATCTCCGGATGCTAATAATACCTAATTGATTCTACTGATATTTACACAATCAATTGTATCTATTTAAATTACTTCCAAATATGTATTTCCCTCTACTAATTGAATTTATGTTTCCCGCCTATCCTCTGTTCATATCATTCCAGAGTATCTTTACATTATCCTCTCCTTCCCAAATATTTCTGATGATCACAACCTATTTATTGCTAACCATTTATCTAGCTTCCATAACTATAACAATGCTAAGATTTTATGCCGATTTGGTCAAGATTGCGATACCAATATGCTTTTGATGCTCTACTAAGCTATTATTTCGCACTTGACATATTCATAAACTATTTCCATAATCAAATATCTTCGGATGCTAATAATACCTAATTGATTCTACTGATATTTACACAATCAATTGTATCTATTTAAATTACTTCCAAATATGTATTTCCCTCTACTAATTGAATTTATGTTTCCCGCCTATCCTCTGTTCATATCATTATGCTTTGTGATCAAGTTTTCTTTAACCTAATATATGACCCTATATATAGTTCCATGTCTAACCTCTCATTATCATCAGCCCTCACAGCCTCTAATCTAAACATTAGATCTTACCATAAACCATCAAACAATGGCTGCTGCAACATTTGCTTACCTCAAAGATGTCAGGCCATACACCAGACAATAGAGAGTCCAAGTGAAGGTACTTCACTCCTGGCGGC
>NW_003302393.1:7579-12870 GCF_000004255.2 Arabidopsis lyrata subsp. lyrata | reverse complement strand
TTTCACAGGGCAAGAAGATTCATGCTACTGTGAAGAAAGAACTGGTGAGCAGATATGTCTCAAGTTTACCTGTTGGTCATCGGGTTTTCATTGAGATCTTTGCTCTCAATTATGCCAGTGGCCAATTCCGTCCAACCTCTCATCTATATAAGATGACTTTCACAAATGGAACTCATGTATTTCCATGTGATCCTGTCTCTGACTCAAGTTACCTGACACTAGCCAGTTTCAAAAGAATTCAAAATGGAGATCTTAATCCATACATATTGGTTGGTAAGTATATTTTTTATTTATATATATATTAAATGCGATAAACTACAGTTTACAAACAGAACATGAAATATGTTTACCTCTGCTTTTCTTTTATAGATGTTATTGGCCAGATTGTTATGATTGGAGAGTTGTTGACTCTTGAGGCCAACAACAAACCAACTAGCAAGATTGAGTTTGAGATGAGAAATGAGACGTAAGTGTTTTCAATCTTTTATCCATATATCTACTATGGATCCTACATAATATGTTCTGTTTTGTAAATATAAAGTGATGAAAGGATCGGTGTTACCTTGTGGGGATCATTTGCTGAGACTGTGTACAGAGGAAGCCAAACTGCTGGTGGGCGTCCTGTTGTATGTTTGTTGAGGTTTGTGAAGATCAAATCCTTTAAAGGTACATAAAACAGAATCTTACCAGCCTTAATAATATACTGATACTGTTTATATTGAAGTTATGGCTCATACATCTTATTTAAATTCTACAGGTGTAAAGACTTTGTCTAACTCATTTGATGCTTCACAAGTTTTTGTGAATCCAGCAATCCCTGAAGTTGCTGTGTTTGTTCAAAGGTAATCATTCATGTGATTTAAATCTTTAGCCTACTTTATTTACTTATGTACTATGGAACTAACCTATATATTTCATGTTGTTGACATATAGTCTCCCAACTGATGGTTCACTGTGTATCTTTCGTGAAAGAGTCCCAAAGTTTGAGATTGTTGTTGCCAATCATGATGATACTTCTTTAGATCATCCTAGGAAGACCATTTTGGATCTCCTTAACTCTGTCGAGGTAACTTGACCTATTGGCTGTAAGCCTAACCACCCTCTACTAGACCTGAACTCTTCTCCTAAACCAGCTAAAAGATCACGTGTATTTCAGACTCCAACACTACAGAGCCAAATTACTCAAGCTAATGTCTTGAACACAAATAGTTCTGTTCCACTCAAATCAGCCTTTAGCAGAGTGTTTAGAGATATTACCAATCTTCCTTGCAGAAATGATGACACACGTAAGACCCCTACCAATCAGCAGCAATCATTTTGTGCAAAACAGACACATCAAACACTTGGTACTGCTCTTCCTACTTCAGGCTTAGGTAAACCGTCAGGCTGTACACCTGTTCCAGAAGAAAATAACTGCCATATCAGAAATTTACAAGACGCCTTTGCTAATGCATCATTTTCTCCTACAGACAAAGGTAACAGACATCTCTTAAGATACTGTCTTACTTTTCAGAGTTTTTCCATCTACTACCTAAATACATTACTTAATAATATCTGTTTTTTTTCTTCATAGGAAAAGGAAAAGAACCCGTACTACCAACCTTTACAGACTGTAGCACTGATGATGAAAGTATAGAGGATATTAATTATATTGGAATGAATGACAGTGAATCTGATGGTACACAAAACTACTCTGTTAGCAGCACAGAAGATGAATTAGAAGAAGGTTACTCGGCTCCTATTCAGGAACCTTCTGTTGAACAGATATTTAATTCTCCACAAGAAGTTATTGATTTGAGTTGTTCAGCTGATGAATCAACTGTTGAATTCACTACTCCCACTATAAGTGTTAGTAGGAAAAGTGTAGAAAGGAAAGCAGTTACTCAAACTATAAATCAGCCTAAGAAAAGAGGTCGGCCAAGAAAAAATGTCCCCACAAAGAGGGCAGCAGCAAAAGCAAAGAAAACAGGTTAGAACTTATTTCATACCTTTTTATTTAACTTTATTTGATTTTCATATAGCATACTTATGAAAAGTAAATATTAGTAACACTCTATTTTACCTTTAGGATATCTAGATCATGGTGATCCTACATACAAGTGTAAGTATTGTGGTGCTTTGATGTGGTTTGATGAGCGCATAAACAAAAGAAACATTCGTACCGATCCCATATTTACACTCTGTTGTGGTCAAGGCACAGTGAAATTGCCATTTCTCAAGGAATCACCAGAGCTTATAAAGAAGCTTCTTAAAGGGAAAGATGCAATCAGCAGAAATTTCAGAGAGAATTTACGGATTTATAATATGCTCTATGCAATGACCTCCCTTGGTGGGAAGGTAGATAAATCTATGCCTAACGGTAAAGGACCTGCAATGTTTCGATTGCGAGGAGGAGACTATCATCAAATTGGTGGATTAAAACCTCCTGCTGGGGATTATGCTAAGTATTCACAACTTTATATAGTGGATATGAAACTGAAGTTGATGAGAGAGTACTGTTGATTGGGTAAGAGTTATAATAGTATTCTGAAAATCCATAATATGGATATATTACCTTGGTTACTATATTTAAGATGTACCTTAACTAAACTATGTGTTTTCTTATTATCATTGCAGCAAGGGTAAAAACCAAAGCTCTACCTCTTGGAAAAAAAAAGTGAACAAGGAACTGATTGAAGCAATAATAAAAATGCTTAATGATTCAAACCCTTATGTCAAAAAATTCAGGTCTGCCAGAGAGAGGTTTCAATCTAATGATGATTCACCCTTTCATATGCGTATTGTTGCTGATCGTCCGGGTGTTGATGGGAGGCAATACAATATGCCTACCGCAGGAGAGGTTGCAGCTTTGATCCCTGGTGATTTCATTCCTGACATGCCAGTTCGTGACATAATACTTGAAAAATCCTCCAATGGTCGCCTAAAGCGGATAAGCCAGATTCATATTTCATATTTGGCTCTACAATACCCTCTAATCTTTTGTTATGGTGAAGATGGCTACAGGCCTGGTATTGAGAAGTGTTACAAATCAAGCACCAATAAGAAGAAAAAGTGTATAAGTATGAGGCAGTGGTTTGCTTTCCGCATTCAAGAGAGGGAAAATGAGTGTCATACTCTGCTTGAAACAAAGAGGTTGTTCCAACAGTTTTTGTGTGATGCATATACAACTATTGAATCAAACCCCCTATCTTATATCAAGTTTAATCAGTCTAAGCTACGATGCGATAATTACAACTCCATTAAAGAAGCTGCTAACTCTGAGCTATATGAAGTTATCAAAAACTCAATGATTCATGGACCATGTGGCTCAGCAAATCCAAATTCTCCGTGTATGGTTGATGGCCAGTGTTCTAAGCTTTATCCTAAAAAACATCAAGAGATCACTAAGGTTGGTAGTGATGGTTATCCTGTCTATAGGAGGAGGGTCACAAAAGATTATATCGAGAAAGGTGATGTTAAATGTGACAATAGGTATGTTGTGCCTTATAATAAGAAGCTCTCGCTTCGCTATAATGCTCATATCAATGTCGAATGGTGCAATCAGAATGGTTCTATCAAATACTTATTTAAGTATATAAACAAAGGCCCAGATCGTGTTACAGTTATCGTTGAGCCATTGAATCAGGCATCAACAGGGGAAACAGCAACTGATACTACAGCAACTGGTGCTACAGCAACTGGTGATACAGCAAATCCAGCTCAAGATCCAAATTCAAATGAGAAAAAGAAGAATGAAATAAAAGATTGGTTTGACTGCAGGTATGTTATGAACTTAACCAAATGTAAATTAGTAAGTTTTTATCCTGTTACAATTTTATTTATTCAGTTTTTTTGATGTCTATAGATATGTATCAGCTTCAGAGGCTGTTTGGAGAATTTTCAAATTTCCTATTCAACATAGATCAACCCCAGTCTTGAAATTATCTTTTCATGTGGAAGGAAAGCAACCAGTATATTTCGATCCAAAGGGAAACATAGAAGATGTTATTGAACGTATATCCAATGAGGATTCTCAGTTTATGGCTTGGTTGACATTGAATAGAAAAAATGCAGTTGGAAAGAATGGAAAGCGTGCACGAGATTGTCTATATGCGGAAATACCAGCCTATTTTACTTGGGACGGAAAGAACAAGTTGTTTAAGAAGAGATCTAGAGGCTGGTCTTTGGGTCGTATTAATTATGTCCCTAGGAAAATGGAAGATGAATACTATCTTCGAGTCCTCCTAAACATAGTCAGAGGTCCACAGAGTTATGATGACATAAAGACATATAAAGGTGTGGTTTATCCATCTTACAAAGAAGCATGTTTTGCACGTGGCATATTAGATGATGATCAGGTCTACATAGATGGTCTGATTGAATTAGGTCAGCATAGTTTTGCTCCTGTTTTGAGGAATTTTTTTTCAATGATGCTTCTTTATATGTCTCTAGCAAGACCAGAACATGTTTGGTCAGAAACATGGCATCTATTATCTGAAGATATTTTGGCTAAGAAGAAAGAAGAGTACAAAAATCCAGGTTTATGATCCATTTCTCTACTATTTAAATAATGTTTTCAGTCCAATTCAGAAATCGTCTGTTTTAACTTCCACAATACTATTTGCAGACCTTACACTCACAGAAGCTCAAATAAAGAACTACACCCTACAGGAGATAGAGAAAATTATGTTGTTCAATGGAGGAACTCTAGAAGATTTTGATCATTTCCCTAAGCCTACAAGAGAGGGGATTGATAATTCAAACCGTCTTATTGTCGATGAGTTGAGATATAACATCGAATCTAACTTGGAAGAACAACATGTCGAGTGGAGAGACAAGCTAACTCCTGAACAGAAAGGTGTATACAATGAGATAACCGGCGCAGTATTCAATGGTTTAGGTGGAGTTTTCTTTGTTTACGGCTCTGGAGGAACAGGGAAAACATTTATTTGGAAGACACTCTCTGCGGCTATTAGATGTAGAGGTCTAATATGTCTTAATGTCGCCTCCAGTGGCATTGCTTCTTTGTTGTTGGAAGGAGGAAGAACCGCACATTCAAGGTTTTCTATTCCATTGAATCCTGATGAGTTTTCTGTTTGCAAGATCAAAGCTAAATCAGATTTAGCAGATTTGATTAAAGAAGCATCTCTCATAATCTGGGATGAAGAGCCAATGATGAGCAAGTTTTGTTTCGAAGCTTTAGATAAAAGCTTCTACGATATTATCAAACACGCAGAGAACAAGGTATTTGGTGGAAAGGTAGTTGTATTTGGAGGTGATTTTAGACAAGTACTACCTGTTATTACTGGTGC
>NW_003302393.1:0-5970 GCF_000004255.2 Arabidopsis lyrata subsp. lyrata | reverse complement strand
GCACGACCGGTTTGGTATCATCTAACCAAGCCATTTCTTCGGTTTTGCTTTTTGTTTTTGGTTTTGGTTTGTATTTTTATTTTTTTTTGTTCTGACCAAGTAGAGTAATATTAATTTAAGTATTCTATACAAACTTTTTTATCTAACTAACTATTACTAATGACATAAATTAAATCCAAAACACTTTATCTTCTAAATTTACACACTTTTAAAACTGTTATATCTTTTCCACCAAAAATATGTTCATATATACCATAAATTGTATTTTTATTAAACTCAATAGATTCAAATGAAATCAAATACAATATCTTATTTCTCTAACTTTATAAAATTGGAAATGGCATAATTTGAATACAAGTAACTGATCTATTGGAAATTTTTAAAATCTATTTTAGTAAAATAAAATTGATATATACAACTATATTGAGTTTTATACATTTAAATATATACAAGTATATTGAGTTTTATACATCTAAATTAATAAAAAATTGTATTATGTCAAATAAAATATTACAATTAATAATTAATAAAATAATCAAATAATATTTATGCCCGCGGTGTACCGCGGGTTAACATCTAGTATAATAATAATAATAACAACTTTTCTCGTGTAAAAATTTGACCGTTGACCTTTGTTAGATATTACCCGCCAATAAAATCCAGCCGACCAATCCTACGTGGCAGTCATAACCTCCACCCAAAAAAACCGAACCGAACCACCACAAACCCAATTATCTTCCTTTTCCTCAATAGAGAAAAGTCCTTCCTTTCTCGTCTCCTCCTCTTCATTTTCCGGTTGCTGAATCTGACTCAGAGGAAGATATCATTGAAAATTACAGAGAGAAACGATGCCGTTTTGCGAGGTCGTGAAAGAAGACGTCGGCCCAGAGACGACTCTTAACAATGCCGCAATCAAACTCTTCTACAGAACGTACGGTCACGGTCCTATCAAAGCTCTTCTCATCATAGGTCTGTTGTATTCTCCAGCTCTCCCTTTAGATTGATCTCCCTAGCGATTCCGAGCTTGATTTCAATTGGGTTTTTGTCGTTATGCTCAGGTTTAGCCGGAACCCATGAATCCTGGGGTCCTCAAATCATGGGATTGACGGGGACGGATAAACCCAACGACGTCGACGGAGGAATCGTTTCCGATGATTCAGGAACCGGCCAAGGCATCGAGGTCTGTGCTTTTGACAATCGTGGTATGGGTCGGAGCTCTATACCTACCCACAAATCTGAGTACTCGTGAGTCTCTCTTTCTGTTGTCCCCAATTTCGTTACCGAAAGAACTTCAAATTCTCTGCTTTGTGTTCTTAATCTCGGTTTTAACAGTTGCCTGTGAAATTGGCTTTGTTAGCTTCACTCAATTTGGGTTATGTTTTGGCGCAGAACAACGATAATGGCAAATGATTCAATTAATTTGTTAGATCATTTGGGTTGGAAGAGAGCTCACATAATTGGCCATTCTATGGGTAATTTGTTTGATCTTTCAAGTGACTATTGATGATTGTGTTTTGTAGACAGATTATGGTTCTATTCCATAGGTTCTTTAAGAAGTCTCATTGTTGTTCTCTTGGCTTTTTGATTAACAGGAGCTATGATAGCTTGCAAGTTAGCTGCAATGGTGCCCGAACGGGTTCTTTCGTTGGCGTTGCTTAACGTTACAGGTGGAGGGTTCGAATGTTTCCCGAAGGTACTTGAATGATATACGTGGCGCTGTTGTTGGATCATCTTTCTTTGATAGCAATGAATTGTTCATACGTGTGAATCTGTTGGTTTCTTATATGAAGACAAGTTATAGTTTTCTTATTTGTCACAAGATGATGTTTCACTTGGATACAAAATATCTGACGCTGGCCTTTTGTTTTTATGTGATTTAGCTTGACCGGCAATCGCTTTCCATTGCGATACGTTTTCTGAAGGCAAAGACCCCTGAACAAAGGGCAGCTGTTGATTTGGACACACATTATTCAAAGGTGGGGACTTTCAGTGTGTTCTTCGATGTACTGAAATACTATGAACAAAATTTGACTTAATACAATTGTTAATAGAGCAATGCCTGGAGTTTGAAATATGGCATGCGTTTGTTGAATCTGTGTTTCATTTGCAACTTTAGTTCTATATTGCAAAGTTTGGTGCTGTTTTCTCTATTCGGTTGGAACAAGCTATCAGATGATTGAGTTGGTAGAGAGATCAAGTCATTGGTCTTGAAGATTTATGTTATTTAGAATTGATTGAGAGATCAAATCGTTGGTCTTGAAGAATTATGTTAGTAGAGTAATTTGGTAACAAAATCTAAGACTGACGTAATACTGTCCAGAGGAAACTTGTGAGTGATTATGTTCTCATGCTGTTTATATATGCAGGATTACTTAGAAGAATCTGTAGGAACTAACACAAGACGGGCAATTTTATATCAGGTGGGTTTAATGGTTTTTTATGTGAAGAAACTGACATATAATCATATCACTAGTGAACGAGTTAAGGTAATTTATATTTGAGTGATGCAATGCAGCAATATGTGAAAGGAATATCAGAAACTGGAATGCAGTCCAAGTACGGGTTTGATGGCCAAATTAACACTTGTTGGTTACACAAAATCACAAAACCAGAGATCGTAGTAATCCGCTCGGCTGGGTTTCTTGTCTCAGTCATTCATGGAAGGTATGCAACACCAACACAATTAGAATCAAAGTCACCTCGTGCACTCAGTTTTGAGTTTGTTGATCTTATAAAGCATCTTTACCTTTACACAGTAGTTAATTTGAGAATGTGATGGGTTATATGCAGACATGATGTGATTGCTCAGATATGTTACGCAAGAAGACTGGCACAGAGGCTATATCCCGTCGCTAGAATGGTAGATCTTCATGGAGGTCATCTTGTAAGCCATGAGAGGACAGAAGAGGTACTTTTTTTTTATTTAGCTATGTCTTAACTTCTCTGTCTCTCTTGCGTCTGATGTATATAAGCCTTAATATCTTAAGTCTTTGTCGCTCCTTAATCTCATCCAGTCTGCAGTAAATGTCAATGAATGTCATACTCAGATTACCTTAACTTAGCAGGAAAAATATAAGACCCAAATAGAATCAGACTATTCTGAAAATAACAAGATATTGACTATGAATTTGATGAACTGATTCAATCATATATGGAGAATGATTTTAAAGGTAACCTATTTAGAAAAACTTGACGGCTGTAGCAACTGATCGAACATTGTAAGCGATCATACCGTTACTTAAACCTCATTGTTAGTCATGATAGCAAACTATAAATAAAGACTTACAGGCTTTGAGGTCTTTTAGGAATAGCATTGCTACTTTGTGGAAGAGGGAACACATATTCCTTACTCTTGTTGGTATCTCTGTATTCTCAGAACCTGGAAAAAGGGATTAACATACCTTCTGGTCAATTTCAGGTTAATAAAGCTCTTCTCGAGTTAATCAAGGCGTCAGAAATGAAGAAAATACCAACTGATTGGACTAACCTCACCATGGAAACACCCGGTATAGAAATACAGAATTTCCATCCTTTTAGACCATTCTTCTTCTTCCAAGGTTGTTCTGAAACTAACATCAACATTCCATTATTTGCTTGCTCTTTGAATTATTAGGTTATTTCAAGAAGAGACTAGCATTGATTAGAAGCTCACCGGAAGGCAAGAATGCCGTCTCTCCCGCACATTTCATAGCGGAAAAGTTCCATCGCTTTCTACTTTTCCTCTTCGGACTTCTGGTTTTGGCATTTGAGTATTCAAGAAGAGCTTTTAGGGCTGTAAAACCCGTCAAAGTTGGACCTTGTCTTACATAACAACAACCCATCACATTTCAATTTGTCGACCAAGTAAGCTCCTCACTGCTTAATTATATCAAAGATAGAACATTAGCAACTAGACTTATCACAATCTGAAACGTCTTTCGACAGATATATTCATACAAGCAATGAGACATTTCTTCAATGATCAAGCTGATGAAACATAAGAGCTTAAAGATAAGTTTGCTGCAAACAGAAGCTAAGAGAAGAAGACAGAGCTTTCACATGGAAGAGATTATACAAACTGTTGATATATATACACGTGTAGAGGATCCATGACAAACATTTGTTCTACGGATGTAATATGTAAAGATAAGTCATCGAAAACTCAATATAAACTTGTATGTTTTCGTGTACCTATAGAACATAACTGTTTTCTTTAGTGTCTGCGCCAAAAGAAGAATTACAAGTCCTATACAACTTAGAAGAAAAAAAGCATTCCAGGTTCCATGAATCTTTCAACATGTTTTTAATTTATCTAAAACATTCATTACAAGATCATGAACAAGCGTGCTAATTCTGAAAGAAACACAGAGATGAGAAGAGGACATGCCTGGTAATGCTTCTGTCTGAAACCAAAGCTTGAAGCTTTTCTTTGGTGAATGATGTTACGTAGCTGAATTGTGTAATCTGCAGAACCAGAGATAGAGAAGAGATAGCGAAATGAGTAGACGAGATTCTAGTTTGTCCTCAAAATATTCCTTCATGCAAGATATACTTTTCGAATATACCTTTCACATACCTTTGTTTACGGAAAAGGGTATTCTCGTCAATTCCTCTCGGTATGAAATGTCTTGGGCTTACAAATATGAGGCCCGTTAAGCAGCCCACTCAAAACCTGTTTCTGTGTTTAGTTAAGGTTTTGCAAAAACCTCCATTGACGAAGGAAGGAGCAAAAATGGCTGCGACTGCTCCAGCAGTTACTCGTTCTGACCAAACTTGGGATTTTAGTTGGTATGTTCTGTAATTTCTCTTACTTTAGTTATCTGATTTGGGAGATTTTGAATTCTTATCTCTAGTGATTCAGCTTTTAGTTTCCGGTAGTTCGTAACGTGTTTGCTCTGTATCTGATGTTAGAACATACGGATTCGACTAGAGAAATCTTGGGTCTGATACATTTGAAGGAATAGATTCAAAAGTTTCGATCTTTACCCACATAAACCAGATATACGACCTAGTTACTTTCATTGCTCTGGTCAATTGGGTTAATTTGAACTTCTAAACTTGCTTTTTAGGCTTGGCTTAGGGTTGCACAACAATATTGAGGATTAGACTGTTATAGGTTTGAATAAATTTGGTATCTGTTCATTGGGACTTGTTAAGGATTTGATGTAACAGAGCTTTTGGCAATCTGCAGTAATTTGGATGTGAAATTTTTGGAATTCGGAGGAACATGCTTTGATTGCATACACATCATTGGCTGTTGATAAAGAGGTTTAAAATTTCTCAATTCTCTTCCAACATATGAATAAACAAGTTTTTGCCAATTTCACTGATGTTAGAATTTCTTCTGTTGTGACCACTAATGCAGTTGCAGCCTGATAAGGTGAGAAGAGTTATGTCAGTATCAGACTACAAGCTTTCTGTGTGAGTTTCTTCAAGTCCTTCTTCGCCTTATTTGGTTGTTAAATCGCTTAATCGATTTACGACTCGTTTTAGTTAGACATTTTTTCGGGTCCATCGAGTCTTCTACTTCGCCTACTTCTTTACTGGTTTTCATCTTTTCTCTATTGGATAATTTTACAGGCATTTTGAAGCAATAGAGGCAAGGCTTCTTCGCGCTTCGTTCTCTGCGTTTGTAGACGTACTTACGCTAGCCACAAGAACAATTCAAGAATTTGGGCAAAAGTAAAACACCAATGTGAAGAAAAAAAAGCTTGATTCTTTCTCATTACTCTTCAAGAACTCCCCATTACAGAGTGTTTTGGTGTTTCTTCGAGCTCAAATCTTGGGGTTTTCACAGATTTATTCAAACAATGTATTTGTGAACTGGATTTGAGAAGTGAAAAAAAGAGATGATTACATTTAAAGCTTTTAATTTGACTACTTTTTTTGTTTTGTTTCATTTACTAAGTAAATTATCATTAGTAGAGAGTCGCGCGACTTCTCATTAACTCTTATTCTCTTAATCATCTTTCCACATCAAATGTATCTATC
>NW_003302394.1:11080-12774 GCF_000004255.2 Arabidopsis lyrata subsp. lyrata | reverse complement strand
GGAAAGTCCTCAAGGAAAAGTCAAAGATGGGGGAGTAAGGAAAAGTCTAAGACTTAAGGAGGCAAGTCAGAGACTGAAGAAGAAGTCGATGTAACTTTCTTGACTCAGTTAGCTTCAAATACATTATCAGGTTTCGGTTTTATGATGAATTTTGTCTCCAATGGTATTCATATGTATGGAAATGGGCTCCAAAACTTTCCTTTTACATCTCTAAGTTAAGAGGTTGGAGGTTATAATTTTGAATTATTAAGTTGTCATGTCCCCTCCTCTTTCTAGAAATTATGAATCGGAAGAATGTTTCTGAATTGAAAAATAGCCGGAGGTTTTGGTCCATTGAGTTACTGCTTCATTCATTTTTTCGGTCTACTTTTCGACTTTAAAGTAAGCAGCATGCAAAAGAAGGCAGGAAATGTCGTGGGTTTGGTTCAAGATTTAACCATTGAGTCATTTATTTTGTCGTATTTTGAATTAACCGACAACTCAACATAGCACTTGCTAGAAGGCAATCATTTGTATATCTCTTATACAAAAAAGGATGGTTATATTAACTTATTTGTTATGGTAAAAAGGATGGTTATATTGGTTTGTGAACAAATTGATTTGTTATTGTATGGGTGTATATAATTATTCTCCTTCGCAAATAGCGAGTTGAAACATGGAAAAGAAGCCAGTGGATTTAAATTGGCTGTACTAAACTGGTTTGTCTTCCGATATCCAAACCAGGGGTCATAAAGTTTTGGAATCCTCTGTTTTTTTTTTTTTTTTAATGAAAGGTAGATTATATGCAAATAATGATTTAAAAAAATAATGAGTTTTGAAACTAAATGTTTTTAGAAACACAGATTAAATAAAGGCACGTGCTCTGCAAATGGCTACCAAAAATAATTAAATCTTACTATAAAAAACAAAATATGATAAAAACATAATTAACTAAAAGATTCAATCGATTGTTTAATACACTAAAAATAATCCTTGTTACGCATCAATTTGGTAAGAACTCTTTTTTTTTCTTTTTTTTTTCTTTTCTTTTTGATAAATACACACATAAACTAAAACCCTAACCAATGGTAACAAACGAACTTTGGAAAATCATATAGAACAATGTTAATGAACACATGCCATCAATAAGGAAAGTAACGGCTGCATACTACTGCACAAAGAGGAATAACAAAACTTAGCAACATAGTAACACTAATATTATCACAAAATATAAAAACCAAAACAAAGCTCGAAAAGATTATTATACATGGCACATGATTCGGTTCTTTCAACACAAGAGCAAAAAGTTCAGAACATTTTTTCATATTTTCATACTTTCTACTTACTTCCAGTTGTCTGAACAAGCAAATAGCTTTAGAAAAATATATTCAGTTTTCATAAACTACATTACAATATATTCCATTAAATATGATCTCATGGAAATGAAACAAGGAAAAATTAACTCTTTCTACATCTCAGTCTTCAAAGTTCAGACTAATTATGTGTCAACGTGTTTTAATTTTGTGTAATTTAATCTGTTTTTTATTCTTGCATATCTTTTTTTTTATATATATATATTTTCGTCGTGAGTTTCTCCATACTCGATTCTGTACTTTTCCTTTGAATTCCTAATTTCGTTGACGGTTTCGTTTATTCTTTGTATTGTGAAAATTTGTGATTTCAAAATTTCAAAATCGATCATCTCTCTCTATTTG
>NW_003302394.1:0-10599 GCF_000004255.2 Arabidopsis lyrata subsp. lyrata | reverse complement strand
TGTCATTTACTTCACCTTGCTATGGCTATTCGCATCCATATCTGACAAGCAAGACGGTGAGGATGAACTCCAATCATGTACCTCCTGTATAGCTTCAACACCAAAGATGAGCTTAGAATGTTGCATTCAATATTTTGGAATGTAACAACTAAAGCTTATTTCGTTGGAGCACCCACTACTACAATAAGAAGTAATCTCAATTCAAAAAAAATCTATGAACATCTAATGACTGGGAGAAGGCCAAATGATCAATCTAGAAAACAACCAAGCATGAACCTTACCTCTAGTTCACGCGAACGTGTAACTATAATAAATCTCTTTTCCTACCCATTTTGCTCACATAAGACATCCAGCGAAGAAACCAAATCCTAGAATGGAAGACATGTAAAGCTAATATGGTGAAAAGGAATGGGAACGATGATCGATCATGAGCAATTTTTGATTCCATGTGTGTGATGGATTTTTCAATAATCTATAGCGAATAGAAGAAATGGAAAGGTCATACCCTGAAGAAAGCAATGATCTATAAAAAAACAAACTTAGCATGATCTGAAACATAGAGCTTGCTTTAGTATACAAGGCAACAACACATCATCAATGTAAGATTGGAATAGAATGAGAGAAAGGAGTACCCGTCTAAGAGGTATACAGAACAGCTCTATTTCTTTGAATCCATTATGACAACTAGTCTTCTCACCTGTTATCGGGTGTTTTCAAGAATATGATTCTTGGCAGATTTGGAGGAGAATTTGGGAGTGGAAGTACGAGGAAACCCGCAGAGAGGAAGCGTACGTCAGAAGAGAGAGTCTTGAAGTCAATTGTAGGGCATTTCAAGGGCGGTGTTCTTGATGTTAGGCATTTGCTACATTCTGGTTCTTCAAGAACTAATGACACATATTTCAAGATGAAGAAACACAGTAAGAGCGAGAACAGGGGAGGAGGATGCATGAAGTCTAAGGGAAAGAAGAAAGGAGGCAAGAAGAAGAAAGGATGGGGTAAGAAGAAAGGCAAGTAATCGTGGTAACTTTGTAACATGTTTTGAATGGTGCACATGCTATAACCTACCTTGCCGATGTGAAGCCTTACAAGAGAAGCTGCGTGTCCAGGTGAAAGTCCTCCGTACATGGATGCAGTACACTGTATAATCAGGAGACACCTTTGAGATGGTTATAGAAATCAGCCAAAATCATCTCAAAGATTGCACCATTCATTGTTTCTTCCGTTAAGAGTATGATAGTGGACTTTGACAGAAAAAAAAAAAAAAAAAAAAGAGGTTGTGGGTGCATTTGATCTATTGGATCATCTCTTAGATCCTAATGATTGCTATTTTATTTCACCCAATTCTTCAAGGTAACAAGAGTCCTAAAATGCTTTGCGCGTAAAGGCGAGAAATATTTTTAGGCCAAGTGTAAAAAAAGCAAGTAAATTACATGCTTTTAATCTTTTTACTCAAATTTATCACAATTTCATGTCAATAACGTTTCTGAATCTTACTTTCTTGGCCGGTAAGGGGATTGAAACAAAAGACGAAATTAAACACAAAAACCTGCCGTTTTTAATTTGGGCTCCTCATCCACATTTGAGTACCTTTAAAAAAATATTGGGTTCTTATATCAATAATGATTATAAATGATTGAAAAATTGAAAGTTGAAAGTCGTGGATTATTCTCGATCCGTATAGGATTTTGTTTTCCATGAAATGATGTGATTTTACGTGAAGTAGTGCTTTCTGTTGGTTAGGAGTGTTTTTGTTTATCTATGTTTTTTCGAACAATTAATCTAAAACTTTTAGTACATTAATAAATTCGTTGGTATCTATGTTCTAGACTCAATCATCACGACTTCTTATCTCTATTACAATTGGTCGATATTGACTGATAGGATTGCTGAAAACTGTTTTTTCTTCTTTACCTCTTCAAAAGAAGAAGATGAATCTTCATCTTTGGTAGCAAATTTGGACATGACAATGGCTTCGATGTTATGACAAATAAGAATAAAATAATAGTGCTTGTTGATGTTAGATCAGAGAGGCTAAGTTTTATCAATCTACCTTTATTGGACATATATTGGGGTACTAGTTCAACTTTGATAAACTACCATGGAAAATTATCCAATGTTAATATTTTTCATTGGCATGATACATATCTTGTCTTTGATTTATGTATATTACGAGATGCCAAGGAACATCAATGGTCGAGGAATACATGTCCGTTGCTGGAATTCTACAGAAAACGTTCCAATATCTTTTCATGGCACCAACAAGATGGGGGAAATTATTATTGCCCCAAAGTTTTTGCCACGTGGCCTTTGAGCTTTTTACATTCTCTACTATGATGTAGAAAAAGAGGAAATAAGAAAGGTTCAGCTTGAAGGACTTGGAGATGATGAAGATTTTAGGCATTGTTATGGAATCGGAAATAATGATAATTGTCAAAAGTCTATATCTCACAAGAAGAATGTCAAAATTATACTTAGAATTTTCTTTTTTCAGCTCGATCTTGGTATAAGAAGAGCATGATGAGAAACTTTTGGAGATTATGTCTTTCTCAATAAATGTTAATAGTACTTCTTAATTATCTGTAATATGTTACAAATCAAGCTAAGCACATTGAAACGCTGAAACTAGATGCCGTTTCACTCATCAAAGCCAGAGTAAAAGTGACCTAGCCTAACCAATCACGAGTCAACCCAAAGCTAGGAGCATCCACATTATCTAAATTATTGAATTGGTACTATATATGTGCATGGGGCAATAATTTGTTTGTTCCAAGACTTCTCTCGGTTTGGTATTTTACCATCTGATATCGTTCGAGCCAACGTCTCGAATTGGTATATTTACGATCAATATAGAGTCAAAATAGTATCAACTTTAGTTTTGTAATTTGTTTGATTTAATACTTGCTTGAACCATACATAAATTTGATTGATGCAAAAACTTTGAAATTCAAATGGTAATTTTGGAATACTTTTGTGGCGGAAGTGTGAATTCATAGTAATTAACTAATTATTATTGATGTTTAATTAGATAAGTGTCTTTAAATTGCTAAATGAAACATGAATATTCCCATTGAAGTTGTTTCGCTATTTGTTATGTCTTCGCTAAGATCCAAGTATCTATTATGCATAAGGGCAAGAGTTTTGGGACAAGAAAAGTTTTTTAATAAAGAAGAAATCTCGCAATAGATTATAGATATTGCAATTTTTCATAGCTAGCTTAGGCTTTGAAGATATTGGAGTTTAAAAATTCCACTATTTTGTTCAAAATGTTGTTGAGAGGGATGACTAAAAAGGTTAAGTGGAATCACCTTGCAAAAAGTGTTGTCATTGCTCTTGATCCATGAGTTTAACCATGCATAATATCAGGTGGGTCATAACTCATACCGCAAAATCAAAACACACATCTTTTAATTTGAGAAGAGCATTCCTTTGGTCGTAGTAGTAATGGCGGATCGTAGGAGAAACAAGAGTGTGTAGAGTAGAAGGAATATCAAACAGAAGAGATAGCAATAACAATGGCTTCAAACCCTGGTTCTAAAAATCGGCCGCCTAGCCGCCTAGGTGGCCGCCTAGGCGCTGATCGGAGGAGCACCGCGGCGATTTTGTCCAAATCGGTGAGAAAAATCGGATCTCCGATTTTTTGTCCGCCTGGACCGCCTAGGCGGCCGCCTAGCCGGCGCCTAGCCCAATTTTTTTTTTTTTTTTTTTGTTTTTACTTTTTGTTTTTCATCTAAAATTCAAAACGTCCTACTTATGTTCGTAATTTGTATAAAAATCATAAATTTGAAATTAAAATCTTGTTTTCATGTGTTTAATACAATTTTAAAAACAATATTATATAAATTTCTTAATTATAATGGATTAATATGTTTCTAAAATATTAAATAGCCCTAAAACTAATCCCCGATTAATCCCCGTGTAATCCCCGATTTTCTTGCTAGGCGCTAGGCGCACCCTCACCGCCCGACTAGCGCCTAGCGATTTTTTGAACACGGCTTCAAACCATTATATCTTTCTTTCTTTTTGTAGTTATCCATCACTAACTTTTTTCTTTATATTTAGTCGTCACTTTGGGTTCATAGAGGTTAATTTTAGTGTCACACGACTTCCTTAGTTCATAATCAGTAAAAGATTCTAACTTTTCCATGAACATACTTTTCAAAAGAGCTTGACTTAACAAAAATCTAAAGGGTTTTGGCGGTTATGAAGCTTGTGTTCTGAGTTCTGATGCTCTGATTGGTGCACATTTTTTCTTTGACTCCGCCATAAGAGAAAATCGCAAAATAAAAGTTTCACTGTTTTAAAAACTGCACCAGACCAGACAGGTAATCGTTGATATAGTTGAATCCGAGTTGAGCTTAAAACCGGATTTGAGTTAAGCCACTAAAACCGGTCGAAATCCACCAAAACATGTGATCTCGTTCAATAACAAAACCAGTTCATAAATTTTTAGTCATATTTTTTTACTATTAGTATTTCAATTTGAGTCAACATTCGAATTTGCAAATTGTATATATATTTTAAAGATCTTTTTCCTTTTCAAAATGTTTTCTAATTGTTATTTGTCAATTTTATGGAAAACCATTTATCTCATTTTGTTTCTATTTAATATGATTTAGAATCTTACTATCTTTATTTTTTTTTTCATTTTGTTTTCCCTTATGATAACTAGTTTGTGATTGACGTATCCTAAACTATTCGATGATTATTTTTTCATGTGGTGTTTTTGGAGAAAAAAAAAGCTCAATTTAATTTTTACTATTCATTTTTATAAATTTGAATGATGTAACATATGGTTTTGTTTGGTTTTTTATTCATTTTATTACGAAGCTAAACGATTAATGAAAAATATATGTTTTGTATTTTTTATTTTATTTTATTGTTATTTACACCTAAAATATAAAAGAGCTATTTTATTTAACTTTATAAGAACTTGGGTCAGTCTATTAACTTTATAAAACACATTATGATGCACAAAAGAAATTCGATACCAAGTACTCCAAAAACAATAAACCATGAAATTTATTAATCCAAAAAAAAGCAACACGAACAAAAATTAAATGAAGCAAAGTCTTAAATAGAAAAACAATAAACCCAACAAGAACCACATGCAAATTTTCTAGCCACAACTTCTGCTTTTGTCACTACCATTTAAAGTTGCTAGGGTTCCCTTGTTGTCGCCGCTTCACCAGTCCCAACTTGTTACACGGTCATGACTTTCACGACCATTGCTAGCTGCAGCATCATTGCTAGCTCCACCATCATTACTAGTTCCACGACCATTGCTAGTTCCAACACTTCTGCCACCATTACCATTTACCAAGTCATTTAGACGGCGTCGGGAAAACTCTTCAACAAACTCAGGATCTAGCCTCGCTTCCGAGGCATGGTCATGCACCCAAAAGTCATTCCTCGGCTCCAATGGAGTTGGCAGAGCTGGATGGTTTGATATGTTTTGGATATTATGAGTCTCATCATCTGGCAACACATGTACATGTCTGCCTCTCCACGCTGAGAAGCTGGTAAGGCCAGGATTGGTCCATTCTCCTAAAAATGGTCGAATAAAATCAATTCCAAACCTAATATTATATCAGACATTTGGACAAAACTAAGGTGTAGAATATTTGTTTACCCAGCTGATAGGTAAGTGATCATTAAGCACATGTTCCAGATTGAAAATTGGATGGTCTGGATGTGCTGCATACTTCCATTCACCTTTTTCAACTTTCCTACAGCTGGGACACATCATCTTGTTCTTACAATTGAAAGCCGAACCAATGAAATCTGTAGGAAACAAAAAATTAATAGATATGTCAAAAAATAGCACATAAAAAAAACCAAAACTATTCGATCAATCTTTTGTTATTGGCACTTATTAGCGAATTATCTATGATATTCAAAAAGAAAATACAATCATAAGACAATGATTCCAACAAATAATAAAGTAGAAAATTGTAAATGGTATAAAGGTACACAGTACGCTGATTACGCTTGGAACGCGCCAAGCAAACGCTTTTCTATTTATTCTTTGGATACAAGTTTCTTTACAACAAGACCAAATTTATCCCGGCTATTACTCAACCTATTCTACCCGAATACAGTTGACCCCGACAAGAATAAATCTCTAAGCTAATTCTCTCTGTAACCCTACCGTTAAGATCAGAGAGAACCCCACTCACCCTTCTAAGCTCTTTTTGCGGCTTCGAAGTTTTCACACGTATAAAGATATTCTAGAGTGCTAACCTATTTCGTGGCTAACTCTAGACTACTTATACAAAGACCCGAGAAACCCTAGCAGGCGAATCTCCGAGTATCACGGTTCTGGGAATCTCTTGCTCGCCAAGTCTTTCCCGTCCTTATCTGTCGTGGAGGATATCTTCCATATCTCAACGCCTAGATCTTCTGTTATGGGAATAGCTTGCTCGTCAAGTTCTTCCCTTCCTTAGTTGTCGAGAAGGATATTCTCCATATCTCCACGCCCAACCTCCTGTGCCAAGTCAGCAGACTTGTCACACCATCCTCTCCTGTTCTGCCACGTCAGCTCCTGCTTCCATGTCAGTAACATGATGCCTGATGTGTTCACATCCACTCCTTTCCTGCCATGTCAGCTCCTGCTTCCATGTCAGTACCTCAGGCTGATGTGATCTGATGCAGCTTCCTGATCCAGACAGCGAGCTGTTCTCTGCACAACGTGCTGATCCAGAATCTGCATCTTCAATCTCCCCCTTTTTGACTTAGTTTGATACTCAAGCAACCTTTTGCACATAACCTGAAAGTCAAAAACAGAGAGATACACCAACACAGCAAGACTACACCAATATCCAGAAAATATCCTAACATAGATGTTAGAGTAAAATGCTGTGTTCAATTATTACAGACCCAAAAAGCCCCATCAGGCATAAAACAAGGTTCTGTAACAAAACCAACTTGTGGTTAACACAAAGTTCGAACAGGAAGCAAAAGAAGCTAAAAGAAAACTATGAAAAGCTAAGTCAGCATCACGACATGCTCCCATGCTCCCCTATAACTCAGACTCCCCCATGATCATCTGAATCAGACATATCTCCCCCTGCTTGTGTTCACAACTAAGTCAAAAATGCACTATCACATCATAAAATATATGTTAATGTTAGCACTAGGAGATGACTTACCTGCATCCAAAGCAGCCTGCAGAATCAGGATGGCCAGCTTCATGACTTTACGATTGCCCAGGGCCTCTGGTGGAATCGAGAATGGAGTTGCTGATCCGGAGTTCTTCTTCACACTCTTGCCTTTCTTGAAGTTCTTCAACTCGCAGTCAGCTTTCACAGGATGTTGTGCCTGTAGTAGCTTATAGATCAGGCTTGGAAACGGAAGATGAAATTTAGCAGCATGGGTACGAGCTAGCTGAAGCACATGCTCAAACACCAGTCTCCCAAAATTGAAAGGAACCTTCTTTGCAATCATGTAGACTACACGTGCTCTACTAGCTGCGAGATAGCTTTCATTGGTTATTGGAGCCCAATTGGTGCAACAAATCTTCAGGAGATCTTTATTGATGGAGCTCTCAACATCGCCTAGATGAACATTTTGATACAACTTGATCTTCCCTCCTGACATGAACATCGCGAGATCTTCATCAATAACACCAACCATCTGTTTCTGTTGCTCTCTCTCATCCACAGGTGGTAGACCAAACAGCGCATTGATTCTAGCTGGTGAGAACTCATACACCCAGTCGCGTACCAGCACATCAACAGTTGCAGACTCAACCTTAACAGAGGGCAAGTTTGACCAAAATTCCCATAAGACCTCAGACGGTGCATCCTGAATCTCAGTCACAGTTCTTAGTAGACCAGCATTAACAATCAGATCTATATTGCATCGACCTCACCAAACGATATAATGAGTTCCTCTATGAAATTTCGTTTGGAGAAATGTTCATACCTCTTCTGTGCATCAGCAGAATTGAATCGCACATGGTCAAAGTCCTGACCTGAGTTAGCTGGCTCATTTCCTTTTGCAGTCTTCTACTTTGTCTTCCTCTCTGAGCATTGTTCAAGAACACCCTTGCATTTCCTTAGTCGAGACGACACAGATGGAGCTCTAATTCCACCAGCTTGCACAGGTTTCGATGCATCAGAGATCTGGGTAACTGAACAACACTGGTCTTCTTCGGTTACGAACACTGAGGTGCCACAGATGAGTCTCCGTCGTCTGTCAGTTCGACTATCACCGGAGGGATGGGTGAAGCCACCTGTTCCACTGAAGCTTTTCCCTCTGTTTGGTGTTCACGAATAACCATTATCGCCTTCTCTGGATCTCCGATTTCAGTCCTTTGAGGGCTTCGCGATTGGACGTCAGATGCCGTCACTGATTCGTTCCTCACCATCTTGGAGTCGCCGAATTGAGTCCGTTGTGGACTCTGCAATTTATCATTCAACCCAGACTCCGATTTATTCATCACCGGTGATGACGACTTCGGCTGCTGACTGCTCTCCGATACTGAGTCTGATTGTGGAGTCGATTGCACAAATTTTTGGATTCCACTCAAGATCGATCTCATCTTTCTTCACTAGCGTGTCTTAGAGTTTTTCTCAATAGGCAACAGAAAGATAGCGAGTATCGAGACTCTTTGACTCCCTCGTCTTTTGGTTTGACAACTCAAACCCTAGGTTTTCCCTCCTAATCCTTTTTATTACGAGATGGGCTTTTTGAAACAAATGAGCCTGGACATAAAAACCTAGATCAGCAAATCCTGAAACACTTAACAAAACGATTAGTGCACATTTGCCAGCAAACTCCTGTTTACAAATCAACATGCTGATCAACACATTATCTCCACAGAACTTTTCATGATTTTGTACATCACATACAATCACTTCAACATGAGCAATTGAGTGACCTAGAAAAATAGCAGACATGTGAGCATATGTAAACTAAGTTCAATTTTAAAGTTCTCATACCTTTGAAGTCTGTTCTGCGTTCTGTGCCAACCACTTGTTCAGGATTCAACCAGAAACTACCACAACCTTATAAATCTTCGAAGAGTCAGCTCGGGATCAGTGGCTAGTCTTTCACACTGTCATGCCTTTAGTCCAGAACAATCAACATGCCCAGGCAGCTAGAATTTTCTTTGGAGAGTGCACGATCAGGAGTGTGTTAACTCATTTTTTTTTTTTTTTTTGACTTAACACATCACCTCGGAGCTTCAGATTCAACCTTCAAGTATGATTGCTCTTCAAGCCTCTGACTTGTTCAGGCTTCTGTTGAATCTTCTGATTTGCATCAGAGACATCACTTGATTTTGTTATGGTGTTTTTTGTTCAGAACTCCTTTTAATGGCTTGTACCAGACATATCACTTGACTTCTCAATATCTGGTACTATCTTGAATGGCATGCACACTTATGCCCCTCCTCAGCTCTTTGACCTCCCAGAACACGACAACGTTTTACGATTGGGAGAACTTGGCATGACAGGCAGCTCTTTTCCACACACCTTTGATTTTCAGACAGCTGATCTTCTATACATCCTTTGGAATTTACATGGCCTGTTCCAGCATATGTCCTTGTCTTAGGACAGCACAACTCACAGAACAAGTTACACCTCACACACACCAACAGTCTTTCTTAGATCGACGAATCAATTAAAGTCCAGAGGCTTGGCGAACAAATCAGCAAGTTGTGAAACATTACTCACATGTCTAACTACAATCCGTTTCTCCTCTATTAACTCACGAATAATGTTAAGGATTATATCAACATGTTCAGTCTGTGATTGATTAACAGGATTTATGGCTATACTAGCTGCAATCTCATAATCACAATAAATCAAAAGAGAGTTAGAGATAATACCCCAGTCAGCTGCCATTTGTTTCACTCTAATGAGTTGAGTATAACAGCTTGCTATTGCACTATAGTTGGCCTTTAGTGATGATAGGGATAGCCGATTTTGCTTCTTGCTATACCATAAGACCAAGTTATTCCCCATGAAGATATAGCCACCACTTGTATTTCTCTGATTACTCAATGAACTGTCTCCATCAGCAACACTATATCCCATCAGAAACTTGTCGGTATCCATCGAGTAGTAAATACCCAAGTTAGCTGTTCCCTTTACATACTTAAGGATTCTTTGCACAGCCATCAGATGAGATCTCTTTGGTGTATCTTGATATGTTGCACATATCCCAATAGCTAAGCATAAATCTAGCCTACTAGTAGTTAGATACTTCAGACAACCGATCATTTCTCTGTAGAGACCTTCATCAACAGTCTCTCCATCTTCATCCTTGGAGATATTAGCAGATACACCCATCGGAGTCTCTGCCACTGGACTAGCTTCCATGCCAAACCTCACAATTAGGCTGTTGGCGTATGCACTCTGTGTGACAAAGATTCCATTATCACTCTGTTTCACCTGCAGACCAAGGAAGTGTCTCAACTCTCCACACATGCTCATCTCAAACTCTTGAATCATGTCTTTCGCAAACTGATCAATAAATGTCTGACACGTGGATCCAAATACTATGCCCTCAAAGTAGATTTGAACCACCATCACTTCATTGTTGATTCTTAGGTTGAACACAGATTTGTCTGAACTTCCTTGTCATATCCATCGA
>NW_003302395.1:0-12436 GCF_000004255.2 Arabidopsis lyrata subsp. lyrata | reverse complement strand
GGTCCAAAAAGAAGCAATGGATTCGGACCCCAATATTTAAGGGCATTTAACACAAATTTTTGTCAAGTTTTTTTACCATAAATATTTTCTGCAGGACCTTTTAAGAAATTTTTTGGGCTTTTAGATATAAACTAATTAGTATTTTTTATAGTGAAATTTTGATTTAATGTGATTTTTTTACAAAAAATTGGACTTTTTGTGGAAGTCGAAACTAACACAATCACGATTTGTCTAGGGTTTTATTTTAGGGATACGATAATCGTGAATTCTCAAAGAACAATAGAAACAATTGATACCAAAGATGGTGTTCTTGATATTATTGATGAAAAGATGATTTTGATCGTACAAGAGTTTGATCGTACAAGAGTTTGATCGTAAAAGAAAAAGGTGTTTGTGCTGTGAGAGCTTTGCGTAGTGTAAATTCTAGAGCGATATTGCTTGCCCTCTCCTTTGAGCCTTGAATCTCTTTATATAGGGATGATAAACCGCCTCTCCAGCGATATTCTCGGAAGATTTCCATTTATCTTGAAGTCGGCCAGAATATCGCGGATTAGGACAATTTCCTTATTCTTCGGAGTTTTCGGAAGATTTCCCGATTTGAATCGATCCTTCGCGATTCTTCCTTATCATTTCCGAGTTTATCGGAAATATCCTTCTTTTTCGGAAATGATAACTTGCTTGGAAATGATACCTTTAAAGAAGAATATTTACTAAGCCTTTGCTTCGGGTGATGATGAAGGCTTCGCCTCGGAGAACTTGTGCAACCGGCTCGGGGACAAGAGAGGCACGGCCCAAGCTCCCGAGGGAAAGCGGCTCGGGTTCACGGAAAGAGCCAGCTCGGGGGTCTCGACACGAACCGGCTCGGTTTCCCGGAGTGAACCGGCTCGGGCACTTTGAAGGGAGCCGGCTCGGGTTCACAAGCCTGCTGACAGACCCCGAGCAGACTACGGGTGTTCCCCGAGGCAACCAATGCAAAGACCCGAGGTGAATGGCGATCTGACCCGAGGTGAATGGCGGTCTGACCCGAGGTGAATGGCAATTTGCACCGAGGTGTCTTCAGAAGTTCCCCGAGGCGTTCGAAGTTCGGCTCGGTGCTATGGGATGAAATCCGACCCCAACAGTTAGCCCCCCAGCTCGTCTGTTCGAAGAGCAACCGACGAGCTTCACGACTGTTAGTCCGAGCCGTTTTAACTTTGTTCCGAGCCCATCCTTGTATGCCGCGAAATTTTCAATGCTTCAAAGATGGTTATTGTCCTTTGGTGATTCTGATTCAAGACGATTCAAATCTCTTTGACGCTTCATCTTCTTCTAGCGCGTGTGACGGTTGAGATTCTACCTCGAGAAGTGGAAGAGTCCTCTGCTGATTCCCGAGACCCGTGCGGATGCGAAGTAGCTTAATGTTGGTCACGCGCACCCGACGCGCCCGAGACTTGGGCGGATGCGAAATATTATTAAACTCGTGTGTACCCGACGCGCCGAAGCATTCTATAAATATCCGACTCCTGCTTCATTTTCTCATTTCGCAATCTGCAAGGAAAATTTCTAAGGTTCGCTTCTTTTCTCTCTGATCTTGATCTCTTTAATTTCCTCTGCTTTGCTTTATTTTCCGTCGTTCCTCCGCCGTGCCAGATCTTAGACTTGGTTTTTTCCGATCTCGAATCTTGTTTTTCCGATTCTTTTGATTCGCCCGAGCCGAAGATGTCACTCTCTGATTCAAGTGATTCGTCCCGAGGCAGAAAAATTCCCGTTTATGCAAGGAAGATGGTTTGGAGCAGTCCCTCGGAAGGAGCCGAGGCTAGTTCTTCAGGTTGCTCCAAGCGGAACGGCGATAGTGAATCGAAATCGTCATCTGTGGACCAAGATCCGAGCCAATTTGTGGCTCGGGAGGATACAGTTGCAAATGTGGCTCGGGATGAGGACCTTCCTGATGACCCCGAGGCAGCTTTAAACACGGGGAGAACACGTCCTCCGTCCAAGGACGAAGCTGGGGGTTCTTGTTGGCAAAAAGCGCCCGAGCCGTCCTTGCTCCCCGTAAAGGCCGAGGCGGTTCACTATGATTCCGACGCGGAGGCAAGAATGCTTCAGGCCAGGATGCAAGCGGCTAAGGCTCTACAGCAGAAGACGAAGCGAGCCAGAAAAGTAAAAAGGCCCGACCCTCCTTGTTCTACGCTATCCACCGAGGACTCCCTCAGAGAATTGAGAGTTCGGTTCGGTTTCAGTGAAGGAGTCACGATGAGGCTTCCGACCCCGAGTGAACGAGCCGATAATCCTCCCGAGGGGTTCTTCACGTTGTACGAGGGGTTTTTCAGTTTTTGTTTCCTGTGGTTCCCTCTCCCGAGGCTGATCGTTGAGTATTTGTGGTCGTACAAGATTGCGTTGGCTCAGATCTCAACCCGTGGACTGCGGCATCTTATTGGGATCTTAGTAAGGAGTTTCGAGGCGGATAAAGTTTTGTCCCTCGGGCATTTAAGGAATTTCCTGGAGGTTCGTCGTAGCCCGGGTCCTTTGGAAAGATACTATATCTCGCCGAGCAAAAATAAAAAGATCATTGGCGGGTTCCCGAGCAAGGATGAGAAATACACTGATCATTTCTTCTTCGTCGCGATCGATGAGGACTCCGTCCCCGAGGGATGCCTTAATAAAATTGTTGCAAAATGGGGCAAAATCGGTAGTTTACCCGAAGCGTTTGAGTTCTTCTTTCTGTCGTGATTTGATCGATTTATTCTAACCAGTTTTGTTTTCGTTTTCAGATCGTAACCCGGCGTTCCTCGAGCTCATCCCCGAAGATCTCTTAGAAATTCACGAGGAGTTGGCTTCCCGAAAGTGTAACTGGACCAAACATTTTACGCTCAAAAGAGTTGAGAAAGTGCTGAGATTACTCCGAGGCGTGTCCTGTTCATCATCGTCATCCTCTTCGGATCACCGACTAAGCGGTTACATGGAGATGCAGAAAGCGAAGATGACGCTAAGGGAGAAAAAGGCTGCCGAGAAGGAAGCGGCCGAGCAGAAAAGAGCTCTCGAGGCGGCCTTCAAACCTTTGACCGAGGGGTCAAGAAGGCCCGAGTCGTCCGATCTTCCCGAGGCGTCTGGCAGGCCCAAAGTGGTTGAGGGCCCCGAAGGATCCGGGGTTGATGTAGCGGTTGCTTTGGTTCCTCCCGAAGCGGTCGACGATGTCCCAGCTGGGGACAGTGGAGTTCAAGCTCCCGAGGCCGAACACACCGAGGTTGTGGTTGGCTTGGCTGCTGGTAGACAGGCCAAGTCTAAGGGAAAACGTCCTCGGGGCGACCACTCTACCGATAGGAGGAAGAGGTCGAAGAGCGATCACGGCAGCTCTCGACCGATTTACAAGGACAAGGTGGCTTCTGCCAACCTTGTTGCTTCGTGTGCATGGCCGTTGTTGACGGCCCCTGAGAATCTGGCCGAGGCGGAGAGATACGCCGAGACTTCAGCCAACTTTCTGAAGGTAATGATTTTTTTGTTGAACCTCTTGTTTCGAAGTTCTTTTCCGTTCCTAACATGTCATTTTATCCCCAGGCTTTCTCCTCAATGAACACGCTGGTTCGTTCTTACGAATCCATGAACCGTCAGCATGAAGCTGCCAACGAGCGGTTTGAAATAGCCCGTGCGGAATCGGAGAGGAGAATAGCCGAGGCGACTATGGCGAAAGAAAATGCAGAGGCCCTTGTCGCAGCTGAGCAAGAGGCGAGGCAGAAAGAGGCCGAGGAGAATGCTCGAATTCGGCAAAAAACCGAAGCAGAGGTCGAGCGCCTCAAACGCCTGCTCGCCGAGGAGAAGTCTCTTCGGGAGGTCGAGGTAGCCCGAGCCAGGAAAGCTGCGAAAAGGGCGGTTACTAAAGAGTTCGCCAAGCAGATCGGGACGATTGAGGCGAAACTGGAACAGTTTGACCAAGTTGCCGACCGTTACATGTACTTCTCCCAGGCCAAAGCAAACGCCAAGCTGATCGCCGAGCTCGAAGGGGGAAAGTCGATCGAGGACGAGAAGGAGGAGGTAGAGGCATGGAAAGAAGAGTTCGGGGACGCCGAAGCGGAGTATTCTCAGCTTGTAGTTGAACTGCTCGGAACTTTGAAGGTTCCTCCGGTATCACCCGACTCCGCTCATGATAGCCTCGGAAATAGGTCGGTGGAAGGCGACGCGACCGAAATCGGAGTTACCGATCAAGCAGGAACGTTCCTGGATCCTGCGGCGACGCATGCCGAGGAGCGAGACGAATAAGCCCGAGGCGTCTCTAAAACTCCTTTTTCTTCTTTTTTTTTTTATTTCTTTTGTAAAACTTATGCCTGGACGGCTTTATCCATCTGAATGCATGTTTCTTGAATCCGATATCAGTGTTGAGTAACTGGGTTTATGACATGCCCGTCGAGAAGTTATTTCTTCCCAATAGTATTAACTTCCGAGCCGAAAACGAAAAGAATCGTGCGCCAGTGTCAATTCAAAAGTTTTAACCTCCGAACTGAATTATACACCGATGTCAACGTAATTGGGTTTTGGTAAGAATGAGTTTTGGTTCAGTAGAAGTTAACTTTTGGAATAGCGAACCAGTGTTGAGATAACTGGGTTTTTGTAAGTGTGACCATAAAAAGTTAATTTCTCCCGAACCGTTTCAACTACTGAACTGAAAGTGAAAAAGATCGTTTACCAGTGTTAAGGTAACTGGGTTTTGGTCATATGGGACTAATCTTTATCGGTTGCGACCCGAGCTGATATAGTCGATACCAGTGCTTAGAAGCGAACTGGGGTACCAGTGTCGAAGTCAACTGGGTTTTCTGAAGACAATTTCTTTATGGCAAGATATCTCCGACCGAATCGTCTCGACTGTTTATATAGCGCACTGTAACCGAGGAGGTGAAAAGAGCTTTTTCTGTCCGAGGACGTGGCCATCGTCCGAACGAACTTTTAGCTTTATAGGTCGATGAGATGACCGTTAAAATATCCGAGGTGGATAAGATTGATAATCCGAAGGGTAAAAACTCAGAGAATTTGAAAAATTTAGTGGGAGTATATATGTATACGGACCCACTCCCCCTTTTTTAATTAGGGGGGTAGCTGAACTCGTCCGAGGACGAGCTGCCTACGTACCCTTTTCAGGGATCAAGCCACCCCGTAGTTCGAGTACATGCGTACCTTAGGTTTTTAGCGGTAATATTTCCTTAGATGCATTACGTTCCAGGATCTAGGTACCGCTTTGCCGTTCATGTTGATGAGTTCGTAGACGCCGGGACGGATTACCTTTGCGATCGTGTAAGGTCCCTCCCAATTCGTACCGAGCTTACCTGCGTTCTGCTCGGCGGTATTCTAGAAAACTTTGCGCAGTACGAGCTCTCCTTCGTAGAAGCGGCGATACTTCACGTGAGAATTGTAGTACCGAGCCGTTGCGTTCTGATAGTTCTGCATACGGATCAAAGCTGAATCTCTTCTCTCGTCAATTAAGTCCAGCTCGTCCAGCATCATCTGAGTGTTGGAACTTTCCTGCTCGGGGAGAAAACGTCTTCTCAGTCCCGGGATCTCGGCTTCGGTGGGAATCACACACTCTGTGCCGTAGACAAGGGCAAAAGGTGTTTCTCCCGTGGCCCGCCGCGGGGTGGTTCTATGCGACCATAATACTCCTTCCAATTCGTCGGCCCAGCGGCCTTTCTTTGCGTCGAGGCGCTTTTTTATTCCGTCGAGAATCGTCTTGTTTGCCGCCTCGGCCTGTCCATTTCCCTGAGGGTACCGAGGCGTAGACATGCTGAGGCGAATCCCCCATTTCTCGCAGAATCCTTCGAACCGAGCCGAAATAAACTGCGATCCGTTGTCTGTGACGATCTCGTAAGGTATCCCATGGCGGCATATGATGTTCTTCCAGACGAAGTTCTCGACCTGCGCGTCTTTGATGCTGGCGAAGGAGTCCGCCTCGATCCACTTGGAGAAGTAGTCTGTCAGTACGAGGACAAGTTTCTTCTGCTTGGAGTTGTGTAGAGGTCCGATGATGTCCATGGACCATCGCATGAATGGATAAGGCGAAGTGATGGAAGAGAGGAGCTCGGCGGGTTGATGAATGGTTGGTGCGTGCCTCTGGCATTTATCACATCGTTGAGAAAACTTCTCGCAGTCTTTGACCATCGTTGGCCAAAAATATCCGTGGCGTTTGATCTTTATAGCCAGGGCTCTTCCGCCAGAATGGTTTCCACAGGATCCGCCGTGTACTTCTTCCATGACTCTCCGAGCTTCATTTCCTTCGACGCAGATAAGGAGGGGACCAGAAAAACGCCATTTAAAGAGCTCTCCGTCGATCAAAGTATACCGAGCCGCTTTGGCCTTAAGTTTCCGAGCTGCCCATTTTTCAGTAGGAACTTCTCCATCGGCGATGTAGCTTCGGATGGCTCTGATCCATTTGGCGTCGCTTCCGTATTTTGGCTCGGTTGCGTCCGTAGTTTGCTGGTCTAGCTGTTCGATGTCCATTTCTTCCGGTTCTTCCGTCTCTCGAGCTGTTAGAACTTGATCTTTGCTATTATCTTCTATGCTCGGCTTTTCGATGAACTCAACCGGTATGATCCTCTTCAGATTTGGGTCGGAGGTTGAAGCTAGAGCTGCTAAGGCATCGGCCGATGTGTTCTCACCTCGTGGGATTCTGGTTAACTCAAATTCTCCGAACTGTTTCGCCAAGTCTTGCGTGAGAGCAAGATACGCTTCCATTCGTTCGTCGCGAGCCGCGTATTCTCCATTGAATTGATTAGCCACGAGCTGGGAGTCGCAAAAGGCTTGCAGCTTGTTGATCTTAAGTCCCCGAGCCAGCTTAAGTCCTGCTATCAGCGCTTCGTACTCAGCTACGTTGTTAGTCGCGTCGAAATTTAGCCGAAAGGATTGTTCAAGGATTTCACCCTCTGGTGACGCAAGGCGAATTCCGACGCCAGAACCTTGTTTTGAGGATGAGCCGTCTACGTGGAGGATCCAAACAGCGTTGGGTGACTCTTCTCGGGCGTTCTCCGTTGGCAGCTCGATGATAAAATCGGCCAGGACTTGAGATTTCGCGCATGTTTTGTTCCTGTATTCGATGTCATACTCGCTGAGTTCTACTGCCCACTTAGCTAGGCGTCCCGATTGGCTCGGACTGTGCAGGATGGTTCGGAGTGATACGGGCGCGATGACGACAATTGAGTGAGACTGGAAATATGGCCGTAGCTTCCGAGCTGACATTACTACGGCGAGGGCGAGCTTTTCAGTTTGCGGGTAGCGTGTTTCCGCGTCGGTGAAGGTTTGCGAGACATAAAATATCGGCTTCTGCTCCCCTCTGTCTTCCCTGACTATGACTCCACTTATAGCCGTATCGGAGACTGCGATGTACAGGAATAGTGGCTCGCCCGGGACTGGTTTCGCTAACACTGGTGGATTAGCCAAATACTTCTTCAGTTCCTGGAAAGCTTCTTCGCAGCGATCGGTCCATTCGAATTTCTTGTTCCCGCGCAGAGTATCGTAGAAAGCCAGGCATTTGTCGGTGGACCGCGAGATGAATCGGTTCAAGGCTGCGACTCTCCCGGTGAGACGCTGGACTTCGCGCTTGTTCTGTGGTGAGGGCATGTTTAGTAGAGCATCGATTTGCTTTGGGTTTGCCTCGATGCCTCGGTGAGTTACGAGATATCCCAAGAATTCTCCAGACTTTACCGCGAAACGACATTTTGCCGGGTTAAGTTTCATGTTGTGCTTGTTGAGCTGGCGAAAACAGTCGCGTAGATGGGCTATGTGATCGCTTTCTTCAAGGGATTTGACCAACATGTCGTCGATATAAACTTCCATTGTCTTCCCGAGCTGTTCGGAGAACATCCTGTTGACGAGCCGTTGATATGTCGCGCCAGCGTTCTTGAGTCCGAAGGGCATGACTTTGTAACAGTAGATACCTCGGTCTGTGATGAATGCTGTCTTCTCGCGATCGTCGGGGTGCATGAGAATCTGATTGTATCCTGCGAAAGCATCCATGAATGATAGCAACTTATTTCCCGCGGTTGCTTCCACTAAACGATCGATATGTGGGAGCGGAAAACTGTCTTTAGGGCAAGCTTTGTTCAGATCGGTGAAATCGACGCAGACTCTCCACTTGCCGTTCTTCTTTTTAACCACGACAGGATTTGCTAACCAGTCCGGATATCTTGCTTCGGAGATCGAGCCGATCTTCAGGAGCTTTTCTACTTCGGCGTTCACTGCATCTGCGCGATCCCGACCCAATTTTCTTCGCTTCTGCTTGATGGGCTTGAAAGATGGGTCAACATTCAGCTCGTGGCAGATTACGTCGATGCTTACCCCAGGTAGATCTTCAGCCGACCAGGCGAAGGTGTCGATGTTCTCCTTGAGGAATGAGATGAGCTCGGTCTTGATTTCTTCGGTTAAGTCGCTGCCAATTTCCACGCATCGTTCAGGCCGTTCGTTGTCGAGGCTAATGGAGATTACAGGATCCGAGGTAGGCTTCTTCTCCTCGCGTGCCTCCTCGATCTGTAATTGCTATAACTGTTTAGATATAGCCTTCTCTTCACTCCGGCCAAGTTTTGATTTCTTGTGATCGGTTTCAGCCTTTGCTTCAGTGACAGGGTTTCGGAGTTTGTGTGCTGCCATGAAACACATCCGAGAATTTTTCTGACTGCCCCATATCGTTTTCACGCCATTAGGGGTCGGGAATTTGACACACAGATGATATGTTGATGCGACAGCTCGCATTAGATTTAACCACGGAGTTCCCATTATGACGTTGTAGATGGTAGGTCGGTCGGTGACTGAGAAGTTGACTATCTTTGTTATCCCACCGGCTCGGACTGGTAGTTGAATGGTTCCAAACGTCATCAAAGTTTCCCCTGAAAATCCGAGGACAGGCCTCGGGGTCGGAATCACCTGTGACATGTCGATGTTCATTCGTTGGAGCGTTTCGCGAAAGATCACGTCAATGGTGCTGCCGGTGTCAATTAACACTCGGTAAATATCATGGTCTCCTATCGCTAATGTGACGACGATTGGATCGTTATGAGGCATGTCGAGCCCGTTTGTCTCGCTTTCTTCGAATGTGATCACGTCGTTAGGTCGATCGAAGCGTCTTGTCCAGTTGCTAGGCGTCTCGGCTCGGTGTTGATAGGCTTTGATTGCCGCTACGGTGTCAGGACAGTATGGCGATCCACCCATTATGGTAAGAACCTTCTGCCGCGTACCATCTCGGTCTTCGTCTTCCGACCCCCGAGTTCTTTTCTGAGACTCCTGGTTCCTTGGTTCGGGGTCTCTTCCTGGGTTGGTCTGCTCGGGCTCCGGTTCTGGCTCGAGGTCGAGAGTAACGTTTGTCCCGAGCTCTCCAGCTAGGAATTTGGTTGCTAACTTGGCTCCGAGGCTTCGGCATCTCGAGGTATGATGGCCGAAAATTTTGTGGTGTTCGCAATATTCTTGATCATTGCTCGGTGGCTGATCTCTTGTCCAAGTAAAGGACTCTCTTCCTCGCCCACGGCCTCGGCTTCTGCCGCGGCCACGGCCTCGGGGCGTGTCAATCTGGTAGCTATGGTATCCTGAGAAATTGCGCCCTTCGTGGTGCGTATACGTACCGCTCTCGCGCGTTTTCTTCTAGACTGAAGGTGTCGCTTGGGCTTTCTCGGTTTTCTCGGTTCGGGGCGTCTGACGAGCAGGCGTTTGTTTTGTTGGCTCGTGCCTCTTTGCTAGTAGCGCCATTTCTTCTTCGTGGGCGACGAAATCCGAGGCTCGATGCAGCGCGTCGCGAATTGTTGTTGGTTTAGACAGGTTTAACTCTTTCCTGAATTCTGACTTGTACCAGAGAGCTTTCTTCAAAGCCGAGAGAGCTGCTACATCTGTAATTCCTTCGACCTTGGCTAGCGTTGATTTGAAGGTCTTGAGGAAATCCCTTAATGGTTCGGAGGGCTGCTGAGACAAAGACCACAGATCCGCGTCTGAAGTTCCGGGGTCGATGAGCACGGAGTATTGTTTGAGGAACAATGTCGACAGCTCGTCGAAACTATCAATCGAGTTTCGTTCCAATCTTGAAAACCACTCTAATGCGGGTCCTTTGAGGTGTTCCATGAACAGTAGGCACAGACCTGCATCCTTTTCCCCGGGTTTGAACCTGGCTCGGGCCACAGATATCACGAACGATTTAATGTGGCACTTTGGATCGGTTGATCCGTTGTAAGAGTCGATTTTGAACTTTCCCAGATTGGACATCGTCGTTTCGGAAATTCTTTTGGTGAAAGGCGTATTCCGAGATTCTTCCAAAATTCGGTCGATGTTCGGTGCGGAGGATGAAACGCTATGTATCTGGGTTTTGACGAGCTTCATATCAGCTTCCGCCTTGGCTAGGGAGGCTCGGATCTTGCTTAGCTCGTCTTCTCTTTCAGATTCTTCGGCCCACCTTATGTTTTCCTCAGTTTCTTCATCGTCAGTGAGATCTGTTCGCTCGGCGGAGTTAGCTCCGGCTCGGGTACGCTCATCTTGCAGATCATCTAGCTCGTCCGTCAAGTCCACTGCGTCCGGCTTGGTGGGATCATCTCGGTTCTCGCGTCTGGCAGGGTCGGCTCGGGTTGCGACTCTGGTGTTGCCGGTTGGTGTTGCGAACGTGAGTCTCGTTGGGTTGATGCCAGGCAAGTCCCTCCGAGCTCGTGGCGGCCGAGTCTGGAAACGTGTGGTTTTTTGTTGCCCGCGTGTTGCGATTTCGTCGACTCGCTGCGCCAAGGTTTTGTTAGCTTTCTCTTGGTCGTCAGCTTTCTTCTGGAATTTAACCATTAGATCTTTTAGTTCGGCTAGAGTTGCTATGATCGTCGGATCGGCTTGAGTGGCGCTAGAAGGAGGGTTCGGAGGGTTAGGGTTCCCTCCTCCGGCTGGTGGTGTCTGACGATCGTCTTCGTTCACCATCCTCTCTGGTATTCGAGTCTTGCGTTCTTAGGGTAAGAGAATTCTAAAGTATTCCCCACAGGCGGCGCCAAACTGTGGAAGTCGAAACTAACACAATCAAGATTTGTCTAGGGTTTTATTTTAGGGATACGATAATCGTGAATTCTCAAAGAACAACAGAAACAATTGATACCAAAGATGGTGTTCTTGATATTATTGATGAAAAGATGATTTTGATCGTACAAGAGTTTGATCGTAAAAGAAAAAGGTGTTTGTGCTGTGAGAGCTTTGCGTAGTGTAAATTCTAGAGCGATATTGCTTGCCCTCTCCTTTGAGCCTTGAATCTCTTTATATAGGGATGATAAACCGCCTCTCCAGCGATATTCTCGGAAGATTTCCATTTATCTTGAAGTCGGCCAGAATATCGCGGATTAGGACAATTTCCTTATTCTTCGGAGTTTTTGGAAGATTTCCCGATTTGAATCGATCCTTCGCGATTCTTCCTTATCATTTCCGAGTTTATCGGAAATATCCTTCTTTTTCGGAAATGATAACTTGCTTGGAAATGATACCTTTAAAGAAGAATATTTACTAAGCCTTTGCTTCGGGTGATGATGAAGGCTTCGCCTCGGAGAACTTGTGCAACCGGCTCGGGGACAAGAGAGGCACGGCCCAAGCTCCCGAGGGAAAGCGGCTCGGGTTCACGGAAAGAGCCAGCTCGGGGGTCTCGACACGAATCGGCTCGGTTTCCCGGAGTGAACCGGCTCGGGCACTTTGAAGGGAGCCGGCTCGGGTTCACAAGCCTGCTGACAGACCCCGAGCAGACTACGGGTGTTCCCCGAGGCAACCAATGCAAAGACCCGAGGTGAATGGCGATCTGACCCGAGGTGAATGGCGGTCTGACCCGAGGTGAATGGCAATTTGCACCGAGGTGTCTTCAGAAGTTCCCCGAGGCGTTCGAAGTTCGGCTCGGTGCTATGGGATGAAATCCGACCCCAACACTTTTCAACTATTTTTCAACTATTTTTATAGTTAAAGTGTATTTTGGAATTTGGAAACATTATATGAAGCTTTAATGTATATCAAAATATGTTGGACCGGCACTGTGGATGTATAGCCTATGTTGTTGAAGTACGCATCTAGAAATTTGGAGGCTAAAAAATATTCCCTCTAAAAGCCTTGAGTGCAGCCAATGTAGCGGCCACAACGCGTATATATGTCCTCCCTACGTTGGCTACCAAAATCACTTAGTATGAGTTTAAAGAATAACAAATGAATTACTATATATATTTTCATATATAAACAAGGCCACATATAGAAAAATCTTATCCCTACGTTATACAATAAAAATTCACAATTTTTGTTTTTAATAACAAAATTCGCAATTTGTACACATAATATTAAAATGGTCAATCATTGTCTCGTCTTGTAGTTTAGCATATGTATGGACTCACACGCATAGTTCTATCTGTTACCTTCTCACAAGCATAAGCGTCGTCTCCACTAAAATTAGACACTAAATTAGACACTATTCATCTTCTTCTTTTTTGTACAAACAATTAGACTATTCGGA
>NW_003302396.1:7909-14935 GCF_000004255.2 Arabidopsis lyrata subsp. lyrata | reverse complement strand
CTGATTTCTACTTATAACATTTGATGTCATGTGTCATGTGTAGTGGTAGGCAGATAGGATCGACACATGCTTAAGTTAAGACTGTCCTTAGATATATAAAAACATGACGTCAGTGCAACATTAAACGTTTAAAGAAAAAGTAGTTTAACTTAAGGATCGATTTTATAGTTAGCCACACGCAGTGTTTTGACTAATAAATTGACCACACATGCATGTATGACATATAGACAAAAGAATAAAATCAACTTTGGGATCCAAAAGCTCAAACAGAGGATGCTCTGTTTGCAATGATATAGTACTTCTAATAATACTATCTTAATGAGTTTTAGTTATGAACATATAAGAATCTGTCATTACAAAGATCCTGAATATACCTTCCACTTTAAAAGAGGAACAAGTATGTCATCATGTGACTAGGTAAATTTATTATTCCATTGTTTGTTGAGGAGATTAATTGTGTATGAAAAGGTGACAACCTTCACAATTGCGGTCCCGTCATTGCAGAAGTTACACATTATGGACAGACCACGTGGTCATGCAGCTACAGATGATCGTGAGTATGTAATCAATGCTCCTTCTCTAAAGACTTTAAAAGTTTATGGTGAATTTAGTTGGTTCCGTTCATTAGTGAAAATGCCGAAGCTGGTGAAGGCAGAAATCAAGATTGAACAGGAGGACTCTCAGAAGCTTTTGGGATGTCTAACCTCAGCCAAACACCTTTCCTTATGTGTTACCTCCGCCAGAGAACTATTAACGGAAAAATCTGTTAAGAATTAATCTCTGTCAGCTTGAGTACTTAGAGCTATGTACTAATTGCTCTTCAGATTGGCTATGTTTTCTACTAAAACATTCTCCTAAACTGCGAGTTCTGAGGTTCATCAATCAAGTAAGTTATTTGATATGTAGCTGAAATAATGTTGCACCTCTTGAGTTTTTTCCCCCTTAAATCTCATTCTAGAAAAACTGTGTAGATATCTCAGGTAAACTACTGCGGGAGTCTCAGAGAGATCCGAGCTCAGTGGGAGGAACCGTGTTGTGTTCCTCAATGTTTGGTGACGAGTCTCAAAATTGTTGAGTGGATTGGGTATAAAGGAACAGAAACAGAGAAAGAAGTGGCGATTTACATCTTAGAGAAGGCAAACCACCTTAAAAAGATGACTATATCCCGAAAGATCACCAATTTGAGAGAGAAATACCGTACGCTAATAGATTTGGCGTCCAGGTTGAGCTGTTCTAGCAAATGTCGACTACTTGAGTTTGTGTCCTTGGTGCAGCATTGACGTATTAATGGGTTTTGGTTTCTTAGCTTTCACTTCTTAATTTATCAATTATCGTTATGTTTCTATCTATCTCAAAGTTAGTTGTTTTTACTTTTTAATATTATTGTTGACAAAAAAAAAAAATTTATTGTGAGAACCAATCTCCGTATTTTATCGTTTGTTTTGGGATATATTGGATTTTTTTTCCAGTTAAATTCATTGGAATTGAGAGTTTCCGTCTATTGGTTAAATTTTTTAAAATTAAATATTAAATGATTGTTTTTAAGAGGAAAATAAATTTCTTAAAGTGTGTGTTTTTAACTCAAACCTCTTATATTTTGAAACAGATGGAGTAATTGTTTGTAGAATATAGTTCATTATATATTGTGAAATTTTATCTATGTTTTTTTCATATCCGTTTAGGTGGCCCGTCTTCGATGTCGAACTCTCCAACCCGAGGGCACGTGATGCACAGACCACTAGCACCACGTGATGTGTCAAACTGCAAAAACAGTTTGACCTCTTCACTGTCTCCCACCATGTCTTCAACATGCATATTCAAAGTTTATTAGTTGGAGGCTTTAATATTCAACATCTATTACCTGTTACAAGTTCCAAAATATTATCGTATCATGTCGTTTTTTGGGCAAAACGAGACATGATGGAGGTTTGGATTTGTTCAAATTGTAGTCTGTAAGTTGGCACTCCAAAATTCTCAGCCAACTTGACTCGGAAACTAGCAACTTTGTCAAAATCAACAAGACATATCCCAGTTTGTTCGTCTTCGACCTTGATGATAATAGGAGTTAGATTAAGAAGATAATTATATTAAATCACCGTGATTAAATATGATATAATCAAACCTTGATTATGACAAAGCTGTCGGCTTAATTATCTTCTTTTTTTGCTTGCTTGTGAGAAAAAACACTCAATTAGTTCAAGTACATGTTACATGTTCAGCCCTAGTTCAACCATAATTCTCCAGTCTTACATGTTCACTTATGTTTTTATCCTCCATTGTGCTAAGTATGTTGTCCTTGTCACTTTTCCAAACATATACAAGCATAATTGCGTTGGAGTCTTTTGTGACGGTGAAAGGCGGATACTGCAGAAGGATTAGGAGAGAGACATAAAGCGCTCGATCAACTCTTATGATTTTGGTTTTTTTAACAATATTTAACTAGGTTTTTCCCCGAATTCTGATTTCTTAATCAAAAACTTTTACTCAAAACTTTGTTGTTAGAAAGTTACACAAATGATCTCTTCATCTAGAGATTTATATCTTGTCGGATTAATCGGTCAAACATTGACTCTAAAACATGTTAATCTCTCTCTGTATACGGAAAAATAAAAAGAAATAGTAAGAATATACAGAACCACACATATTATCATAACTTGTTTTTATCGAATCTTTGAAGTCTAAAGAAATAGTAAGAATATACATATTCACACATTATCATAACCTGTTTTTATTGAATATTTGAAATCTAAAAAATTGTTTCATACCCAAAAGAAAAAAGATTATTATATTGTATAGTATTATTTCACTTATAACGGTTTCCAGCTTTATTGACGCGTGCTGAGCTTACCAGTCTAGAACATCAATGTCCCAAGTGTAAGTTTTGATCTTCAGATAAAGTGTCACTTTGTCACCAGGTCCAACAATTTTTTCTACGGTATCCGACAAGCTTCTCGACAAGAGGAGAGTGGATAGATCTTGTGGCTTGTAAAGTCCTAGATGGCAATAATTTTCATTTAATACTCCCTCCGTTCTTTTATAAGTGATGTTTTAGAAAAATGTACATAGATTAATAAATCATTTAATTTTTGTTTATTTCTAAACTAAAACATCATTTATTATCTAATCAACCAATAATAAAATAATATACAGAATATAAATCGTCAAAACCAATAAAAAAGTAATTAATTTTGCATTAAAAATTGAAAACATCATCTAGTTAAGAACAAAATTATAAGCTTAAAACATCACTTATAAAAAAACGGAGAGAGTATTAGGTAAGAACATGTACTGTTATTGTACTGATACGATATTTCTTTTGGTACATGTACATGTTCATAACCCATCTCTTTGTCTTGCATTGTGATACAATATAAGTTAAGATTTTTTTTTTTTTTTTTTAATGTGATGCGTTCAAAATGTCTTTAATGGAAAGAGATCATCTCGCTTTATATAGTGAATGATTAATGTATAACGGATAAAATATGTCTAGTCAATTAAGTAAGTACGTAATCAGTTATTTTTTCTTTCTTTAATTTAGTAAAAGGAGTAAAATCGGTTTAATACATAAATTTAGTGTCTGTAACTAAATCTTAAGATTGTAAATTTCATATATAAACAAACAATGCTACATCAAAATTTAGTTGGTAGAAAAAGCCATTTGTATCTCTGTTTCACTGTTTGTATCAAAATTTCTAACAATCAGTCACAAGTTTTCACGTGGCGTCCTTTGGTTTATTTCAGCTAAGTCGGCCACTATTTTGAGCCGTTAATAAGACTCGTTTACGGTCTAATTACGACCACTTTTTTTTTATGATGATGATGTCTTTGTCATTAACCATGCCCCGTAGGACCAGATTCTTCGATTCCAGCATATTCCTAAGTTAAATCCGACACAATCGGATAATCTCGTCAACCACTCACAACACGCCACGTAATCAACGAGCGGGACTCATGCCACGTCGGTCACGGGTCAAGGCTTCATAAGCTCCTATCGTCCGACTTGTTTATTATCCACGTGTTAATCTTCCAGAATAATACAGAGAGAGAATTAAAAAAATAAAAACTCCAAATTAATCTCAGCCGTCAATTTCTCCTCTTCTTCTTCTTCCCCAATTCTCTCAACAGATAGAGAAACCTTAGCACTCTCACGAAATCGTCGTGACGAAACGATAAACCCTAAATCATGGTAAAAGAAACTCTAATTCCTCCGTCTTCTACGTCAATGGCGACCGGTACGGCGACGTCTTCGTCTCTTTCAATGACGTTGTCATCAACAAACGCGTTATCGTTTTTGTCGAAAGGTTGGAGAGAGGTATGGGATTCAGCGGATACGGATTTGCAGTTGATGCGAGACAGAGCTAACTCCGTTAAGAATCTAGCATCGACGTTCGACAGAGAGATCGAGAATTTCCTCAATAATTCGGCCAGGTCTGCGTTTCCCGTCGGGTCACCATCGGCGTCTTCTTTCTCAAGTGAAATTGGTATCATGAAGAAGCTTCAGCCGAAGATTTCGGAGTTTCGTAGGGTTTATTCGGCGCCGGAGATTAGTCGTAAGGTTATGGAGAGATGGGGACCAGCGAGAGCGAAGCTGGGAATGGATCTATCGGCGATTAAGAAGGCGATTGTGTCTGAGATGGAATTGGATGAGCGTCAGGGAGTTTTAGAGATGGGTAGATTGAGGAGACGGCGTAATAGTGACAGGGTTAGGTTTACGGAGTTTTTCGCGGAGGCTGAGAGAGATGGAGAAGGTAATTTCGGTGATTGGGAACCGATTAGGTCTTTGAAGACTAGATTTAAAGAGTTTGAGAAACGAAACTCGTTAGAAATATTGAGTGGATTCAAGAACAGCGAATTTGTGGAGAAGCTCAAAACCAGCTTTGTAAGTTTCTCCAACTTTTGGGGAACCTATTTCAGAAGTTTTTCTCTTGTAGTTTACTCTCACTTTTAATAGCCACGACATTGTCGTATGATGATAGTTACTGTTTGTGGAATGATTAATTGAGTTTCTTATGGTATCTGGTAACTTTTCTAATGGTGCTTTTTTTCTTTTGTTCTGTTTGCAGAAATCAAGTTACAAAGAAACTGATGAGGCTAAGGTTGGTATTTGGAAGTTGGAAGTCTTATCAGTTTTTCTTGTTACTCCATATACTTTAGGTAGATTTCAATGGTGGATTGGGAGTTTAACTTGGCCTCCTTTTTAACTTTGGTGCAGGATGTCCCTCCATTGGATGTACCTGAACTTTTGGCCTGTTTGGTTAGACAGTCTGAACCTTTTCTTGATCAGATTGGTGTTAGAAAGGGTAAGATTTTTTGTTTTTTTCTCTTCATGAAGCTATTATTTTATCTGTTGTATGTATTGAGTTGTGGATGGTTGGTGTTTCTCTACCATAGGTGATTTTTCCGTCAAAATTTTTAAAAAATCTCTCTGGTATTAGAGTGTCTTTGTTTAGTGGGTTGCTTGCTTCATCAGAAGCTTAGCTGGTGAGATTTGATGCTTTACATTATCACTTCTGGTTATCAAATATTTTAAGCCTAGATTTTGTATGGGAACAGATCAATCAAATGACATCTGCCATAGACATGTTGAAATTTTCTAGATGTGTAGGTTAATGGTTTAAAACCCCTTTCTGGTACAGTAGCTTATAGTTTCAGTGTTTACTTGAGAAACAAAGTCCCTGATTCTGTTTCGCTGAATTTTCTTGTAGATATGTGCGACCGAATAGTAGAAAGCCTTTGCAAATGCAAGAGCCAACACCTTTGGCGTCTGCCATCTGCACAAGCATCCGATTTAATTGAAAATGATAATCATGGAGTTGATTTGGATATGAGGATAGCCAGTGTTCTTCAAAGCACAGGACACCATTATGATGGTGGCTTTTGGACTGATTTTGTGAAGCCTGAGACATCAGAAAATAAAAGGCATGTGGCAATTGTTACAACAGCTAGTCTCCCTTGGATGACCGGAACAGCTGTAAATCCACTATTCAGAGCGGCGTATTTGGCAAAATCTGCAAAACAGAGTGTTACACTTGTAGTTCCTTGGCTCTGCGAATCTGATCAAGAACTAGTTTATCCAAACAATCTCACCTTTAGTTCACCTGAAGAACAAGAGAGCTATATACGTAAATGGTTGGAGGAAAGGATTGGTTTCAAGGCTGATTTTAAAATCTCCTTTTACCCAGGAAAGGTGAGTTGATCATTTTGGATTCTATTTTTTTTTTCTATGGCTGCCAATATGTTTTTCAATTTTTTTCTTGAGAGTAACTGAGCTTTCTGGTTTCTTATAGTTTTCAAAAGAAAGGCGTAGCATATTTCCTGCTGGTGACACTTCTCAATTTATATCGTCAAAAGATGCTGACATTGCTATACTTGAAGAACCTGAGCATCTCAACTGGTACCATCACGGCAAGCGTTGGACCGATAAATTCAACCATGTTGTTGGAATTGTCCACACAAACTACTTAGAGTACATCAAGAGGGAGAAGAATGGAGCTCTTCAAGCATTTTTTGTGAATCATGTAAACAATTGGGTCACACGAGCATATTGTGACAAGGTGAATCATCTACTCTCTTTTTTCAAGCCTTGTTCTGTTGCTTGAATCCTTTTTAATAAGAGCACACGAGCTAATACATATTTTTATACTCATGAAAGGTTCTTCGTCTCTCTGGGGCAACACAAGATTTACCAAAATCTGTTGTATGCAATGTCCACGGTGTCAATCCCAAGTTCCTTATGATTGGGGGGAAAATTGCTGAAGAGAGATCCCGTGGTGAACAAGCTTTCTCCAAAGGTGCATACTTCTTAGGAAAAATGGTGTGGGCTAAAGGATACAGAGAACTAATAGATCTGATGGCTAAGCACAAAAGCGAACTTGGGAGCTTCAATCTAGATGTCTATGGGAACGGTGAAGATGCAGTCGAAGTCCAACGTGCAGCAAAGAAACATGACTTAAATCTCAATTTCCTCAAAGGAAGGGACCACGCCGACGATGCTCTTCACAAGTAAAGTTCTGAAAATGCGGGTTT
>NW_003302396.1:0-5428 GCF_000004255.2 Arabidopsis lyrata subsp. lyrata | reverse complement strand
TTCATCATCTTCCTAACAATCCTCCTCATTTGGGCAATTCTCCAACCTTCAAAGCCACGTTTCCTCCTCCAAGACGCCACCGTCTACGCCTTCAACGTCTCCGGCAATCCACCGAACCTCCTCACCTCCAACTTCCAAATCACTCTTTCTTCCCGTAACCCTAATGACAAGATCGGCGTTTACTACGACCGCCTTGAAGTCTACGCTACCTACCGGAGCCAACAGATTACTTTCCGAACAACAATCCCTCCCACGTATCAGGGACACAAAGAAATCAACATCTGGTCGCCGTTTGTCTACGGAACCTCCGTTCCCATCGCTCCTTTTAACGGCGTTGGTCTTGACGAAGATAAAGATAACGGCGCCGTTATGTTGATCATTCGTGCTGATGGTAGAGTTCGGTGGAAGGTTGGGACTTTTATCACCGGGAAGTATCATCTTCATGTGAAGTGTCCGGCGTATATTAACTTCGGTAATAAAGCTGCCGGAGTTATCATCGGAGATAACGCCGTTAAGTATACGTTTACCAGTAGTTGTAGTGTTAGTGTGTGAAACGACGACGGAGATAAATAAGGTAACTACTAACGTCTCCGTTAAGTAATTTGTTTTCATAATTACCACTAGTGATGTGAATTGGACATTTTGCTTATACGAATAGCAAATATTACAGATTCGTGTTGTTGTATGTAACGAGTTTCAAGAATTTCAATATGTATACCTTTATTTATTATAGTTGAATTCTAAATTCTATTTTAAGTTGTGATTTTCTTAGAAGTATATTTTTACTGATTTTGATGCATCTTCTGATCCTGTCAAATCGACTTTTGTTTGTAACTTTTTGAGGATTTTTTCTTTTGATATGGTAAAGTTGGACGGCGATGGAAATTAAATTTTAGTTGAATATTGATTAGGCTCGTTAATGTTTTGTGGACGTTGTGTGATGGTGTCATTGTCCATTTGTCTCCATCTTTTTCTTAAAATAAATAGAGATCCATTTTTTTATATAGTCTTTTATATATTTTTCACAAGTAAGAAAATTCAGAAAGATAAATTATGTGGATTGGATTTATTTTAGTCATATTTATGGATTTATAGGTAGATTTTATTTGTTGGTGTCTGGCTTAAAATATGGTTTTTGCACTTTAAAGCCCATTCTCCTAAAGTTTTGCTACGTACATTCAAATAAAGTTAACACATAACGTTACTTAGGGGGGCTAGCTAACCGTGAATATTCTTGGATCTTGAAATGAGAAAATCAGAATCCGGTACTCATTGTTACAAGTACTGCTTACAAGAATTTGGCTAATATATAGTTTTCTTATATTTTGCATTTTTATACAAGTTACTACCAAACAACTAGTCTAGTACTACTATTTTACTTGGCTCTAAAGACTCTATCTATGTGACGCCGGAGAGAAGACTTATTTCTTGCTAATTTGCATTTTCATTCATTTGATATTAAACATGGTCCCTTAAATTGACCAAAGAAAGGGGAATATGGTCCCTTAAAACTTATTATTTAAGTAATGGTGAACGAAAATAGTATAAGAAACGTAGCAAACGTTGACGGAGAAAGCCAGTCACCAATATTACTTTGGATTTCAATAACATGATATAGTATGTATATAGACAACGTTCTGTCTCAAATAAAGTTGAGAAACCTAATTACTTTGGATTTTCTTTGATAAATAAAAATAAAGTGGGTATGAACGTGCTATGTGTGCTGTTCACACACAGGCACTAGAACGTCCGAGTAACACACTGCCAAACTCACAGAAATTTCTAAAAAGTGGCCTTTTCTATACCTAACTTAAAAATCATTTACAAATTACAACATCGGAAATTTTAGATAGTTATAGTGTAATTATCAATATTGATTAAATATAATTTTTCACTAAGGTGGTGTTATTCAATGATGGATTTTAATAGAATTGAAATCCAACACTAATCTAGTGTTATTCAACTAATGATTATAAATCTAACGTTAAAATCTGGTGTTATTAGATCTTATACTTCATTAGATTTTAAAAGTTTAGTGTTATTCAACTAATGATATGATTTTAAATGATATATCATATCATTTTAAAAGTATAAGATCCATTAATACTAGATTTTAATGAAGTATAACACCAAACTATTAAAATCTAATGAAGTATAAGATCCAATAACACTAGATTTTAAAATTAGATTTAGAATCATTAGTTGAATAACACTGGATTAGTGTTGGATTTCAATTCTACTAAAATTCATCATTGAATAACACCATCTTAGTCTTTTTGATGTGATAATTATGATACATTTTTTTTGGTGAATTCCTCTCTTAGACATTTTGAGTTTAGGTGTTCATGACTATATTCATTATTCAGTAGCGTCTTTATTTTCGTCTACTATTGGGCTACACTATTTTATGTTGGGCCTAATTTGGAATAAGCCTTCTACAATTTGGGATACACTCATCACATTTTACATAAAATTCCTACTTTCTTCCTTCAGTCAGAACTGATAAACAATTTGATGACAAAGCCTACTTAGACCTAGTTTCATGGAACTAAACAAAATAAACTAGACGTTTAATTAGTAAGCTTTAGATTTGAAATGTTTCTCGATTGCTGAAAAAGCTCTGACCACATTCAAAATCCTATCTCCATGCAACAGCAATGTAACGGCACTTTTTTCAAAAACTAAACCGTTGGTTTAAGAGTAACCGATCTTAGTTGTTATCAATAACAACAACAATCAAAATTGCAAATATAGTCACAATTAATTTTCCTTAGTAATGACAAAAAAAAAAAAACAAAATTAAGTAATCGCGTCCTTTTGAATTCGTTTCCTAAATAAATAAAAAACGCGTTACATTAAAAACACAATTATCTCTCTCTATATATATATCCGTATTCTTCTTCACTAAACCATTATTATTCTTAGGTTAAACAAATAAAAAAAAACATTTCGTATTCTGAAATCTCTGTTCTAATTTCTCTCTGAGGCAAATCGTCGAACACATGGGGACCAAACAACCATACCTAAACGGCGCATACTACGGACCATCAATTCCTCCGCCGGCTAAAGCTCACCGCAGCTATGACTCACCTGGATTCGGATGCTGTTGCTTCAGCTGCCTCGGAAGCTGTCTACGCTGCTGCGGTTGCTGCATCTTAAGCCTGATCTGCAACATCCTCATAGCCATAGCCGTAATCCTCGCAATCACCGGTTTTATCCTCTGGCTCATATTCCGTCCAAACGCCGTCAAATTCTACGTCGCCGACGCTAATCTGAACCGATTCAGCTTCGATTCAAACAACAACAGCAATCTCCATTACAGTCTCGATCTCAATTTCACAATCCGTAACCCTAATCAACGAGTCGGAGTCTACTACGATGAGATCTCGGTGAGTGGCTATTACGGTGATCAGAGATTCGGATCTGTGAACGTATCGTCGTTTTATCAAGGGCATAAGAATACGACGGTGGTTTTAAGAAAAATTGAAGGACAGAATCTGGTGGTGCTCGGCGACGGAGCGAGAACAGATCTGAAGGAAGATGAGAAATCTGGGGTTTATCGGATTGATGCGAAATTGCGGCTAAGTGTTAGGTTTAAGTTTTGGGTGATTAAGTCGTGGAAGCTTAAACCAAAGATTAAGTGTGATGATCTTAAGATTCCTCTTGGTTCCTCTAATTCAACCGGAGGGTTTAAGTTTCAACCAGTCAAGTGTGATTTTGACTTATCTTAGTCAACTCCAAGTTTTATGAATTTTTTTTTTATTTTCTTTCGTTTCTTCTATTTTTCGGCATTATATTTTGTTTCTTCGCTTTGATTAGTCCATATGGATTATGTAGTGTTGTTGGAGTTGGAAGATATATGAATAGATAAACATTTTTAGACATGAATATTTCTTCTAAATCACATTATTATCCAGCCATACTTTAGAGAATTGCAAAATCAAAATCAGCCTTTAATATTGTACGTTGTTCAAGGATTGACCAGGTAGTAATATAAAGTAGTGCTGTGAATTTTAGTTTAGGTTCGATTTACTTATTTTTTGTATGATCTCTATCATATCATTTTTTTTTGGGTGAAAGTTTCATTGGTTCTTACTCACTTTTCTTTTCATATGAAAAGCCAATCTAAATGCACTAACTCTATAGTCAATTAGAAGGTAGAACAATATAGTAAACGTACACTTAAAACGCAGGATAGAATTTTGGATTTCAAACGGATAACAAATTGCTTTTTGTGTGTATCGCACTAAAGCCAATCCAAACGGCATTTAACACCTTTACTTTTTCTTGTATCCTTTTTTTCTTTGGCTTTTTATAAACGTTTTCGAAAAAGAAAAGCCAAAGTTCAGAAAATAAAAGTTGAATTGTCAAAAAAAAAAGATTTTTTCCAATGTACTTTATATATCTGAGTTTAAATGAAGGCATTTGTAGTCACCACCAATCTTTTTTCTTTTCTTTTTTTGAGCAAAAGACACCACCAATCTAAATAATGTAAAAGTATAGATAATATGTTTTTTGTTCGGTTCTTGTAGTTTAAATTTGGTTGATCATTCAGAGATATTACTAAAAGTTCAAAATCTAGCCAAATTTATTATCTTTGTTTATCACTTTTGGTAAAGGTCTCTTTCTCTCAATTTTTTTTCTAGTAGGTCTATTGTTTTTTCATTTGTCATGAGTCAGGACTCATGTCCTGTAATTCTCTGTCTAGTCATTTTTATATGTGCAGTAATTATTGTAGTATGGTATCTTCTTTTTCAATTTTATTGAAAGCCATCGCACCATTTTGCATTGTGTTCTTTCTGTTGCATGGTTAAGATCAACTATGTAATCATACAAATACAAAACACAAAAACAATCAACTTAAAATTAAACGGACGGAAATCAAACACAAGGAAAATCGAGTTCCCATAACAGTTTGTCAGTTTGGTTCATTTAGGTAACAACAACGCAACTTATAATTTCAATGAACCAAACCAAATAAAAATAAGTTTGTTTCTACGTACATTCAAAATCCAAGAAACCAAAACGTAACCATCCCTCCCTCTTTTACATCATCATCATCATCTTCTTAGCGTCGTCATCTCCACGACAGAACCTAACTTATATACGTAGAATTAGAATATATGAGGTCTTGGTGAATATCAAAATTGCCGGAAAAAAAATGACGACAAAGTTAAAAACAAGAAAAAATAATTCCGACAAAACCCATAGATAATTACGAAACTGTTCCACCTAATCTGTAAAACCACTGGAATAAAGCAAAAAATGTTAACACATCTAAGAGCCTTGGAAATTTGAAACAACAGTTTCTGTTTCTAGCTGTTGACGTCCTAAACATCAATGACGTCATCCATATCCCGAACCGGAGATGGCGAAGGAGTGAATTACGGAGGTGAGTCGCATTCGCACGGGGTCCAAAACGGATTGG
>NW_003302397.1:0-12465 GCF_000004255.2 Arabidopsis lyrata subsp. lyrata | reverse complement strand
ACTGTTTAATAGGTTCGCTTGTTGATTACCATCTCATCCTTATTTGATGTCTCAAAAATTGCCTTGTTGTATTAATTAATTAATAACGCATTCCCATATTGTCCTTGCAGTCTTTTGTTAAGACGGGAGTGTTGTTCATTTAGCAATGGGGAATACGTGAAAGCAGGATTGGCTGAATTGGAGCACTGGTGTTACAATGCAACAGATGAATATGCGGGTTCTTCTTGGGATGAGCTGAAGCATATCAGACAGGCCATCGGGTTTCTGGTAACTTTTCATGATTTGCTTGTAAACCTCAGAGTCAGTCTCTGTAAGGGTTATCAAAATGCAGTAATTTATTGTTGTAACAAAATGCAGGTCATACACCAAAAACCTAAAAAAACCTTGGACGAGATAAGTCATGAGCTGTGTCCGGTAAGTGAATGAATTGTTTGATCTTTAGAAAGTAAGTAAGTGTGGAGTAGTTTAAAATATGAGTTGATATTGCAGGTGCTCAGCATTCAACAACTATACCGAATTAGTACAATGTATTGGGACGACAAGTACGGAACTCACAGTGTATCGCCAGACGTAAGTTTGGAATCTGCTTTGATTTAAATAATGATAAGGAAAGATACCAATCTTTGGTGTATTTATATATGATAGGTGATAGCAAATATGAGGGTACTAATGACAGAAGATTCAAACAATGCTGTTAGCAACTCTTTTCTATTGGATGACGATTCTAGGTGAGTCCTCACTCATGTATTCAACTCTTTCTCATCTCTAACAGAAGATTCAAACAATGCTGTTAGCAACTCTTTTGTTTAAAGTAGGGATTTTGTATTTGTTTGTTGGCAGCATTCCTTTCTCGGTTGATGATCTGTCGAAATCGATGGAGCGGATAGAGATTGGAGATGTAGAACCACCGCCTCTCATCCGAGAGAATTCTGGTTTTAGCTTTCTATTGCCATGTTCTGACTAATAAAAGATAAATTGGTTCAATAAGTTTACACCACCACTGTGTAGTTGTGATAATCCTTCTCTTTTGAATAGAGGTGTCAATAAGTTAAACTTTGATTATATATTAAGAATTCAAACTTTTTGAAGCAGGTCTTGGACTACAAGTCTTGTCAGAAATTATGCCGTTCCACTTTTGTTTTGCAACATATTTTTCGGATCATCATATGCATTGATATGAATAGCAAAGCAAATGTGCTGCAAAACAACAAGCAAATCTCCTATATAAGTCTATACAAAGAAAGATAAAGTCTACGTCACTACCAAAATAAGTTTATCACAAATATAAGTCAAACATCTATCAAGCATAGCTGTCTTTACTACGAAAATAAATCTTCCACAAACAAATTAAATACACCAAGTATAATTTTGTCAATACGTAAATTAAATACACGAAGTATAATTTTATCGTTACTCGATCGGTTTTGTGCTTATATGTGGTCGTGTCCACACTCAAATAATTTGTTTAAACGTCAATGGCCTCTCCTTGTAAGCCATGATGAATTATATGACTTTTGATCTCTTCTCTTTTAGCTGATATGATCTTCTCGAACAATTGATCAAAAACTTCTCGAGACCTTTTCGCATCCTCTTCTCTATGATAATGAGATTTTGCTCTCTCTCTAACAAGTATCAATCCCTAATACACATGCCATTGTAGTATATTAGGTTATCAATCCAATCTCAGTGTGACTGCAAGCATTCAAGATATGAAACAGAAAGCGAATAAGTCAAGCCAATTATGAAAGGGTTTTGTGTGTTTCTATTGATCCTAAGCAACCAATTTAACATGCAAATACCGAATTTAAAAGCTTGCAAAAGAGAACTAAACAGCAAGTAAACAAGAACAAGAAGTAAACTAAAGACCAGAAACTATCATGCATAAGCTTTGGAAAAGAAACTAGCAACCTAACAATGCAGAGAAACGATCTAGGCCTAACAGGTCGAGCTAAGCAACAGAGACTAACAGAAACGAGATTTAAACAATCAATAGAGATAAAGGGTCCTGAGGAATGGGGTAATCGATTATGGCAGTCTCCTTAGTCTACCTAGGTGGTTAACAAACTCAATCAAGCTATCCCTAGACAATAGATTCGAATACAAATCAATCCACTCTCGTGACAGAGATTCTCAAGCTAAATTACTTTCATACTCAATTCTCATTGAAGAAATATAACCTAGCAGGCATTATGATTCAATCTAATAAAGTCAATAAGCATTCTAAACATCCAATCTCTTGGGCTAGAGTATGCAAATCTCTGGAATAGTTGGTTCAGACATTTCATCAAACACCTTTTGGGTGTGGAAATATCTGAGATCAACTTCCAATTGATCAGAGAGGAAATAGCATTAAGATCTACTAAACCAGAAGGGAAATCAAGCAATTCTACACTTAACCACCTAAATATACTAAGGATTCCACACCTAATCTAACCCATCCTCAAGAACCCTAATCCACTACTCAAGAACACTGAAGAACATCATGCATAAAAACCCAGAAAACGTTTCAAACCCAGAAATCATTGAAAAGCAAGTATGTTATAGATAAGAGACAGATCTACAACTTTGATGAAGAAAAGAAATGCAAAACCTCAAAGGATCAACAGGAAAAACGATTACAAAAACTAGGGTTTATGAGAGAACAAAGAAATATATGCTGGGTAAAAGGAAATATCCGCTGGACAATAGCATGTACCCCTATTTATAGGAAATACTAGGTTGCCCTAATTGGCTACAGGACAAAATAGAGAGTCGGTGGAGGCCAACTCGACGTGTCGTCGAGCCTGACACGTCGAGACCATGTGATTCTCAAAGGTGGCGCCTTGATGTCCATCTCGACGTGTCGTCGAGCCTGCGTGGTCGAGTCTGCTCCCAGGCGGCTTCCTGGCGTCCTACTCGACGTGACGTCGAGTCTGCTTGGTCGAGTCTGCTCCCAGGCGGCTTCCTGGCGTCCTACTCGACGTGACGTCGAGCCTGCTTGGTCGAGTCTGCTCCCTGGTGATCTTGAACGACTTCATTCCTCTCCAACTCGATCCCAAGTCTAGCTCCAAGGTCGTGTTGGTTCCTCCTTGCTTCATTAAGTCCCAAATAAGCTCCAAAGTACCTGAAACTCATCCAATATGCAACATGCTATGCCATGCAATGCAAATCGTACTAAGTGATGAAAATCTTATGAAAAAGGACTATTAATGCAATGAAACAGAGAGGAAACTAAGCTAAATGCATAAGAAATGTGTGCTAAAAAGAGGTAAAATACAGAGATATCAACTCCCCCAAACTTAGCTCTTGCTTGCCCTCAAGCAAACAGATAGAACCAAGCTGGAGAAGAGGTTTGAAGGTGGAGACTCAGAACCAAAACATGCATAAAGAGTAAGTGAATTCAATGTCCAGGTTGCTAATTCTAGAATGCAAGGTTGACTGATCTCTACTTAAAAACATTAGTCATCTCTTTCACATCTCAACCTAACCTCTGCCTTAATCAAATCAAGCATTCAAATCTGCACATTCCCTTTAACATTTATTAAGTAGGAACCGTGAATCATACTATGCAATGGATATGAACACATTTGGCTAAAGGGTAAAGGTTTTAGAGACAAAGATGGTCCCTTAAAGATCTGGTTTAAATCGCAACAGGGGATCTCTCAAGAATGATTGAGCTTTAGTAGAATGCTAAAGGTGAGTATCAAGTTATGCATACAAGGATAAGACCCCATCTACCTAGAATGTAATCAATATCAACCCAAATAGAGGTCCTATTTCTAATCCCAGAATCATGAACTTAACTCTACCCTTTTGCATTCAAAGCATTTACAGACTTTACACAAATCATCCCTTTTCTTTTCTTTGCTTTCTATCCTAGGAGAAGCTTTCTTACCGCTCTGTCTAGCGGATCAGGTTTCTTTAACAACTAGGGTTCCCTTTTCTTTCTTCTTATAAACACAAGACTTTTGCCCAAACTCTTTAAGCTATTTACAGAACCCTTTTTCCTTTACTTTATAGCACACCCAAATCCTTTACTAGACTTCTCTTACTTTAGCTACTTCTCCTTAGGACTCTTTTCCCTTTTCTTTTCTTTCAATGATGAACACAACCTTTTCTTTCTTTTAAACACAACCCAAACCCAGAATTAAGCACCCACCTAGTCCTATCTGGTCCAGATAACGTGAACCAGAACTACATGAGATACTATCCTTGTCGTTACAGACCTAACACTTTCTACCAAGCTCAATCGGAATAAGGCCTCACATTCACACACAAATGATAAATGGCTTGAAAGAAGGTTAAGGCTAAGGGTGGGGAATAACTGCTCCAAAGATGGGAGTCAGCTACTTGGACTAGCAAGAGTGATCAAAAGGTAAAAGAAAGTCCAAGTATTTTAAGGTATCCATGAGTTCACAGCACAATGCACAGCATGATAATTATAAGTCAAAATTCAAGTTCAAATAGATAGGGAATGGCATCAGATCAAAGCGAGATTCGACTAAAAACAAGAAAGTCAAGCGTTGAATTCAAAAGATGGTGCGGTCTTACTTCAAGTTCAGTCGATTATGCATTAGAGAACTAACAACCAGGGCACTGAGTTCTACTTAGTGAATAAGCATATTTACAAGGTTATAATCATCATAATCTCCAATGCAAATGCATGATGCAGCAGTCCTAAATGAAAGCATACTAAAACAGTCTTAAAATGGCAATGCGAACTATATGAACACTCTGTTTTTGTGAAATCATTTTCGAAAAATTTCAAATTTTTATGGTTTTTCTATGCCTTAGATGCAATGATGCAAAATTTGAAATAAGAAAACAAAACACAATGTCAAATACTTCTTGGACTCTCCCCCAAACTTAAATTACACAGTCCCTTGTGTAATAAAAATTCAGAAGAGAGCTCAAGAGAAACAAACAGCTAAACAGAAAAACACACTAATGCAATGAAATAATACAATGGTTTAGGGATGAGTGATACTTTGGGTTTAGGCGAAGTAGTGGTCGAGGAACTCATCCATGCTCTCCTGCGTGTAAGAAGGAGCTGTGCTTGACTCTGGAGGTTCCTGCTCGTTGTCAAAGCCCGTCTGCGTCTGAGAAGGATTAGTTGGCTCTGGAGCAGGCTCGACGTGCAGACTTGACGTGTCATCGAGCTCCATGGTCGAGTCTGCCTCTAGGCTTGGCCGCCGAACCTTCCGCTTATTGCGATGCCTTTGCGAATGTCTAGGGAGTTGTGCAGACTCCTCTTGGCTTTCCCTCTGGCGTGGTTCAAAGGATGAATATATGGGAGGATCAGCCTTTACCGGGTGTCTTGGAGCCATGCTTGTGGAACCGCTTCTTCTCAAAGTACCTCTCTCTTCTGATGATGGTGGCGAATGCTTGGACTTCTTTTGCAGCTCCGTGATCTGAATCGCCATCTTCTTCACCATTGTGGTTAAGGAATCTACCTTCTTTGATAATCCACGCATTGCCTTCCCTTGAAACTTTCCCAAACCTTGCAGGAGTCCTATGCGCTTGTGAGCTTCTCTCTCGCTCTTGGTCTGCCTAGGGGCTTTGTATTCTTCGAAAAAGAACCGCTCTGGTGCATAATCATCAGGAGCGTCTTGGGTGTGTTCCTGGTCGTCCTCGTGCATTGCTTGAGGCGGTGGAGAGGCAGGGGCGACTTGTGAATCATAGAGAATGAAGGATGGTGGCCCAAAGTCGATGTTCTCACCAGCCCTAACCGTGGTGTGATTCGTGCATGGTAGAAGCAGCCTAGAATTCCCTTCTTTAGGGTGGTTGAACACATAGAGCAGCACGCCTTCAGGAGCTGTTTTATCAAGGTAGCCCTTCTTCCTTAGGTATGCCATATCGATCCAATTTGGGGAAGCGTCTCCTGTTCCCACGTCTATACCCGCAGCTACCAGAATCGGTGTCAGAATTCCGCCAATGGTCAAGCTTCCCTTGCGCCCTGACCTGTGCATTGTTGCAGCATAATCCTTGTATCCCAATAAATGATCCAAGAACACAGCGATTAGAGGGGCGTTTCCTCTATCTCCCACCATTTCTGCTCCATCTCTAGTGTTTCTTAAGGTGAATAGGAGAGCTAAGTCCAGAAGCTGCAGCTCACCTTCGCTTACGGTACCGGTGATCTTCTTTGCAAAGAACATGCTAGCAATGGATTGATGTAGATACCTCACCACTGGGCTTCTAATAGAGGAACTCTTGCTTTTCGAAGGTATGTAATCTCCAGGTCCAGCTATCGTCTTCCACAAGGCTTGAAGTTCGTGTTTATCGAAATCTTGCACCAATCCCTCTTTGCTCGGGAATCCATACAGTAGATTGAGCTCCCTAATCGTTAGCGAGTAGTCTCTTCCCTTGACAGAGAAAGTGATGTATCCAAAACCTCTCCCATTCTCTTCTTCTTGATCATCCGCATAGAAGTGTACGTTGAGAGTAGCTAGGAGCTGGCAGGTCTCCACTTGATAACCCTCAAAACTATACCCCAGGAAGGTTTTTAAACCGCACATCTCAGCAAGGTAGTCCACATCTTCAGCAATTCCCAAAGCAACCATCGTTTCTCGATGAGGATGTCTTGTGCCTTCGAAATCCAGTGACTTTAGGTAGGCATAGTACTCCTCAGGAGTAGGAGGCTTCTTCTTCGTTCTATCCCTTTTGGCAGGCTTTGCAGGTTTGATCTCTTCTTCCATTTCAACAGCCTCTTCTTCCTCCATTTCAACAGCCTCTTCTTCAGGTGTGGCTTCGAAATCTGCTTCCTTAATCCTCTTACCACGGCTTATCTCTCTTCTCCTTCTAGCAAGACGTTCAGCATCGTCATTTCTTGAGCTCGAGGAGCCTCCTCGACGTCCCTCCTCGACGTGACGTCGAGTAGGCTCATAACCTGCCTGACTCAGCGCCATTTCGCTTCCTTCATGTTCTGGTCTATCTTCTCTCACGAAATTGGCATGACCGGTCCAAGCAGAGGCTGGAATCCTCTTGTTGATAATAGCAAAACCACGTGCAGCGTTTCTTGCAGCAATTTTCTTTCTTTCTTGGTCACTATCCATGGTGTTTCCTTCAGCAAAAGGAGAGAAAAGAAAGCAAGTGAATCAAAAGAGCAGAGAATGAAGTTTAGAAGCAGAAGAAGTGAATTTTAAACCGATTAAATGATGTAAATCGAGTTTAAAACCAAAGATTAGGAAGTTGCAAAGCTTTAAAGACTCAAAGCAAAGTTGAAATGAGAGAATTAGAGCTATAAGAGAGAAATGAGAGAATTTTGAAGAAATGAGAGAATGAGAAGAGTGAGGAGTGTGCTTCCCTTCTTAAAGGCGCCCAAGGAGACCAAAAGCAAGGGTGAAGCGTGTGGGAGCAGGGATTGTCGGATCTGGGATTCAAATTTGAATTTTGAACGGTCTTGGCGTTGTCTCGACGTGTGGGCTCGACGTGTGGGGTCGAGTAGGACGCGGCGAGTTTGAATTTGAATTCTGGAAGATTCCTTGCGCGATCTCGAGGTGGTGGGCTCGACGTGGGGTCGAGTTGACTCATTGACCGGATTTGAATTTGAATTTTGGCTCCAAGGTTGACTTGTTGGAAGTTTGACTCGATTTAAAAGGCTTGGTGGTGTTGGGCTTCGCTTAGCATCGAGTTGGGCTTCGTTTAAGGCTTGGAGTTGGTCCATTGGGCTAGCTCGACGTGTGGTCGAGTAGGGCACGTCGATTCTGGCTTGCTTCTATTCCTCTGACTCCAATTCGAATAATTCCTGAAAATCACAGACACTAAAAAAAACACATTAAAAATAACAAGAGATAAAGAGCTATTTACAAAGATAAACATGGGAATTCCTCCCAAGTGAGCTTGTTTAAAGTCACTAAGCTTGACTTTACTACTCTTTTAGGCGAGTTGAGGTTCCTGAAGATGAACCGTAGATCCTTCAGGAATGACGCTATCCGCGAGATACTTCTTAAGCCGCTGACCATTCACCCTAAACTCTGACCCGTCCTTAGTAAATAGCGATACCGCACCAAATGGTAGAACTTCTTTGATAGTGAAAGGACCAGACCACCTTGATTTGAGCTTTCCGGGAAATAGCTTGAGTCTGGAGTTGAACAGTAACACTTGGTCTCCAGCCTTAAAGTCCTTCGGTGAAATCTTCTTGTCATGGAAAGCTTTTGTTCTTTCTTTGTACACCTTTGAACTCTCATAAGCTTCAAGCCTTATTTCCTCAAGTTCATGCAAGTCAACAGATCTCTTCTCCTGAGCTTCCTTGATATCCAAGTTCAGCAACTTAGTAGCCCAGATTGCCTTGTACTCTACCTCAACTGGAAGATGACATGACTTCCCATACAGCATCTGAAGTGGCGTCCTTCCTATTGGCGTCTTGTATGCAGTCCGGTATGCCCAAAGTGTATCATCTAACTTGGTAGACCAGTCTCTCTTTGAAACACCAACAACCCTGGCGAGTATGGCCTTGATCTGACGGTTGGATACTTCTACTTGCCCGCTAGTCTGAGGGTGATAAGGAGTAGCTACCTTGTGCTTCACACCGTGCTTCTTTAACAGACTCTCAAAGACCTTGTTGATGAAATGAGAACCTCCATCACTGATCACAGCCTTAGGGATACCAAATCTGGGGAATATGATGGTCTTGAACAGCTTTAAGACCACCTTATGATCATTAGTTGGAGATGCAATGGCCTCAACCCATTTGGAGACGTAGTCCACAGCAACAAGGATGTACTTATTACCATAGGAAGCAGGATTGAATGGTCCCATGAAATCAATTCCCCAAACGTCAAAGACTTCAACTTCCAGGATCGGGGTCTGTGGCAATTCGTTCCTCCTAGTTATGTTCCCCATTCTCTGGCAGGGATCACATTTAGCAATGAATCCATGTGCATCTTTAAACATGGAAGGCCACCAAAGTCCAGCTTGTAGTACCTTCTGAACTGTTTTAAAAGTTGCGAAGTGTCCTCCATATGCAGAACCATGACAGTGTTCCAGCACTCCCTGAACTTCCTCTTCAGCAACACACCTTCTAAATAGGCCATCAGTACCCTTCTTATACAAATAAGGTTCATCCCAGTAGTAGTGGTTGATGTCTCTAAAGAACTTCTTCTGGTAAGCATCAAGGTATTTGGGGATTTCTCCGCAGATCAAGTAGTTTACAAAGTCAGCATACCATGGAAATTTCTCTTCTTCTACAGCCAATGCTTCATCGAATTCCTTCTTGTTGTACACCATTTTATAGCATTTGACGGCTAACAGCTGTTCTTCAGGCATTGAATCGTTTATAGGGATTTCATCTTCAATCCGCATTCTGGACAAGTGATCAGCTACTCCGTTCTCTATACCCTTCTTATCAACAATCTCCATATCAAACTCTTGAAGTAACAAAATCCATCTCAGCAGTCTAGGCTTGGTGTCCTTCTTAGCATAGATGTGCCTCAAAGCTGCATGATCTGTATAGACAGTAACCTTAGATCCAACCAAATAGCTTCTAAACTTCTCAAATGCAAAGACTACAGCCAGCAACTCTTTCTCTGTTGTAGCATATCTCACTTGAGCATCATCCAAGGTTCTGCTTGCATAATAGATAACATGGAGCTTCTTATCTATCTTCTGACCCAGCACAGCCCCAACCGCGTAGTCTGAAGCATCACACATGATTTCAAAAGGATGATCCCAGTTTGGTGCTTGGACGATTGGAGCAGACACTAGAGCTTCTTTAATCAAGTTGAAAGCTCTCATACACTCTTCATCAAAGATGAATTCGGTCTCCTTACAGAGAAGTCGAGTAAGTGGTCTAGCAAACTTTGAGAAATCCTTGATGAATCTCCAGTAGAAGCCGGCATGACCCAGAAAACTTCTGATATCCTTCACGCTTTTTGGAGGCTGCAACTGCACCATGACGTCTATCTTGGCCTTATCAACCTCAATCCCTTTCTCTGATATCTTGTGTCCCAATACTATACCCTCTCTGACCATGAAGTGACACTTCTCCCAGTTCAGCACTAGATTGGTCTCCTCACACCTTGTTAGAACCCTGCATAGATTTAACAAACAAGAGGAGAAAGAGGAGCCATAGACAGAGAAATCGTCCATAAAGACTTCCACTGTCTCCTCAATTAAATCCGAGAATATTGAAGTCATACACCTCTGAAAAGTAGCAGGTGCATTACACAATCCGAAAGGCATTCTTCTATAAGCAAAGGTTCCATAAGGGCAAGTAAAAGTGGTTTTCTCTTGATCATTAGGGTGAATTGGTATTTGAAAGAAACCACTATATCCATCAAGAAAACAGTAGTACTGGTGATTAGCTAACCTTTCAAGCATTTGATCAATGAATGGTAAAGGAAAATGATCTTTTCTAGATGCAGCATTCAGCTTTCGATAATCAATGCACATTCTATGTCCTGTTATAGTTCTTGTAGGGATTAATTCATCTTTATCATTCTTTATAACAGTCATACCTCCTTTCTTAGGAACACAATGAACCGGAGATACCCAAGTGCTATCTGAAATAGGGTAGATTACACCCGCTTCCAATAGTTTAAGTATCTCCTTTTTAACTACTTCTTTCAGATTAGGATTCAATCTCCTTTGAGGTTCAATGCTAGAATGAGATTCATTTTCGAGATGGATCCTATGCATGCACAAACTAGGTGAGATTCCCTTTATATCAGACAATGAATAACCAATTGCTCTTCTATACTTTTTAAGTTCAGACAACAGCAAATTCACTTCATTATCATTCAATGCAGCATTAATGATCACAGGGTAAGTAGAGTTTGTTCCAAGAAATGCGTACCTTAGCCCTTGCGGAAGTGGTTTGAGGTCTACCTTAGGTGCGTTGAGCTCAGACCAGTCATCTGAGGTAGGAGAACGCCATCTCGACGTGTGGTCGAGCTTGCAGGTCGAGTCTGCTTCCTTGACTTCTTCAGGAATTGGACTGGGAAGGCCTACTCGACGTGTGGTCGAGTAGGTAGGTCGAGACTGTTCTGAAATGTCTTCTTCCACTGTACTGACTTCTGCTACTGGCACCTCTAACCTCTCAAAGTATTCTGATGATTCCTCTTCCTTATGGGAGTCTAGTAGCTTCTTGTACCCCAATGTCTCTAAGTGTAAGAACCCCTCTTTCCCGTCTTTGGTAAGAGCACTTTGTAGGTAGTCTTCTTCAGTAAGCTCTTCAAGTAGTTCGTCAGCTAAACGATCCATTTCTTCTATGTAGAACACTTGTCCATCAATGGTCGGTTTCTTCATCGTCTTAGTGATGTCGAATGTCATCTTGAAATCTTCACCGAGGTTTAAGTCGATCTTACCTCTTCTGACATCAATGAGAGCTCCAGCAGTAGCTAAGAAAGGTCTCCCTAGTATGAGAGGGTCCTTTGGCTCTTCATCCATTTCTAAAACAACGAAGTCTGTAGGGATTTCTACCTTTCCTATTCTGACAGGTAGATCCTCTAACATACCATGAGGGACTCTTACGGATCTGTCGGCTAAGATTAGTTGGATTTGGCAGGACTTGTACTTGATGAAACCGAGTCTTCTTGCTACTGAGAGTGGCATCAAACTGACTGATGCACCTAGATCACATAAGCATTTGTTGAAGAACAAAGGGCCTAGTGAACAGGGTAGAGTAAATGAGCCGGGATCCCCAAGCTTCTTTGGTATGATCTTCTTCTGTATGATAGCACTGCATTCATGGCTCAACACTACCATTCCTTGTACCTCCTGAATTCTCTCCATTATCATGTCCTTCAAGTACTTGTGAGAATCCGGAATCAGCATGAAAGCATCAATGAGAGGCATCCTCAATTCAATCTCCTTGATGTGTTTAGCAAACATGGCTCTGTACTTCTCAATGATATCCCTCTTAAATCTTCCTGGGAATGGTATTTTGGGCTTGTAGGGTGGTGGAATAAAAGCTTTCTTCTTACCCTTATCAACAGTTGGTTCTTTGATCTGGGGACTCTTAGCTTGATCCCTAGGTACAACATCTTGGTCAAGCTTAGTGGTGTCTTCTACTTGAGTCTCATTCTGAATAGAATCCTCCCCTTCTTGAATCTCACTGTCCTCAGTGACAGGAGCTTGGTTAGGTCGAGCACGCAGCTCTCGAGACCATCAACTTGTGATGGAATCTACACCAATGTAGCTTGATAGAACCGAAATCTCTATGGAGAGAATCGATCCTAGCAAGACAACTATCTCTAGTATGAAACTAGATCCGTGAGAAGTAACACAACACTAAAGGTTTGTGTACTTAGAGAGAAACGAATCTATGAATCATTAAGCTAGAGTAAACAACATAAATAAGAGATAATCAAGAGTTTAAGGTGTATTTAAGAGAAGTATGACAAGCAATAGGCTGCCTAGAGGCAGCCCTAAATCGTGTAACACTATCTCTCTACATTGTAACTCTTTAGTTGAACACAAGTAAAGAAGAGAGAGCTACACGAATTTGATATAAGAGCTTGTCTATTAATCTTGTGTGTTCTTTACAAT
>NW_003302398.1:6431-12567 GCF_000004255.2 Arabidopsis lyrata subsp. lyrata | reverse complement strand
CGTACCTATATATGGGTCACCGGATGTCTCTAGCAAAGAATGCTTTGCAGATTTTCGAACTGAAGTGGAGATAATGAAACTAAATATGTAAGACCGTAACGGCGTGACCTGAAGCCATAGGAAATGAGAGTAGCTTGAGACCGAAGGAAATGAGAGAATGCTTGGAGAGCGTACCTAAACTCTGCGCTGTGAAAAATTAAAACCAAATGAAAGGACCTTTGTTCATGAAAAAGGTTGGGGAAAAACCTTCGGTGATGTACTTAGGGGAGATGTGTCATTTATAAGATGAGTGGTAGGAAGCGGAAACGGTTGAACTTTCTTGGGCGTTATCATCTCTAGTTGAAAACCCTAATTTCGTTGGCCAAGTTGTATGTCGAGAGAAGTATAAATGATAATGACGTGGCTGTATTAGGGACGAATTAAGATTTAGAAAAAGAGTAATATGACGTGGCAATTTGTTAGAGAATGTTGAGAAGCTGATGTGGATGCCTTGAGAAGCCTCAAGGAGCTTCTTTTATTAGTAAGAGATCCTTAACTAAACTTCCCTTTTGTAAGAATTTATTTAAGAATGCCATTACAAAAATCTTTTTTAGAACAAATTTCATTCAATTAAGGATAAACAAGTAAAATACTAATTTATGTCATTTAAATAATTTAATTAAATTATAAAACAAAACAATGATACGAGAATGACGCATGTTCTCTGGGGCGATTTTCTGGGCGATTGGAACCTTCTCCATCCCCATCTTCTTTTTTCTCCTTCTCGGAGTGTTTTTCCGGTAGAATCACGCCATGTTTTTGGTTTTGATTCAAACGGTTTCTCTCTGCTTTGTTTTCGGAGCAGTTTTTCGTTTCGGTTTTCGGTTTTTCAACTTCTCACACATAACCGTTCACCAAAACCGCCATGGAAGCGAAACTATATATATGTCGGAATCCTCCATTCCTTTTCTGCTCTATCCCGATTCACTACTCTTTTCGTTTGTCTAAAGATCATTACCACATTGCTTGCAAAAATGAGTGATTATCTGCGAAAATCGATCCAGGATTTGGATCTGGGAATTGATGAAACACCGGTCTCTTTACCACCGGAATTCTGTGCTCGTGCGGCTGTTGCCAACCGATTCTCCTTGGTGGTTACGACGGTTAATCCTAGAAAACAGAACCTAAGAGCCCTTATTGGGCAGATGCCCCGAGTTTGGGGATTTGCTGACTCTTGTGTGGGTCGTATTTTGGGTCAAGGACGTGTCCAATTTGTGTTTCAGAGTGAGGAAGCTTTGAATTTGGTGTTACGTCGCGGTCCCTGGGCTTTTAACGACTGGATGCTTGCTGTTCATCGTTGGTATCCAAACATCAGTGATGAGGAGATGAAGATCATCAACTTTTGGGTTCAAATCAAGGGCATCCCTTTGTTGTATTTATCAAATGACATGGCTGAGTATGTGGGAAATCAAATTGGTTTGGTGAAGCATGTGGATTTTGATGAAAATGCCAACATGGTGGAGTTTGTAAGGGTTCAGATGGCGTGGAATTTCGACAATCGTCTTCGCTTCCAAAGGATGTTTCACTTCAACAATGCTGAGGAAACAATCGTGAAGTTCAAGTTCAACGGTTGCGTAGTTTCTGCACTAAATGTGGTTCTTTGAAACATGATGTCAAGGACTGCACTTTAGGCTTTGATGATCCTCAAAGTCCTCCTGCCCCTGGTGATGATTGATTGCTCGAGTAATTAACTCAATACACTTAACCGTTAGGCAGTATATTCGAGGTCGATCCACAAGGACCAAAGATACTCTAAGGATTTCCGAGACTTGTTCTTAGCTAAAACTAAAAAGATTACTTGTTCGGGTTTTCAGTTTGTAAAATAAAAATGCAAATTAATTAAACAATTTAACTTCAAGATTAAAAGGCATTGGGCATTAGGGTATTTCAAAAGACAATGGCTAGCGGGATAAACGAAACGAGGAATTCATAAATGAAGAACCATTCTCAACTATGAACACAATTCTAGACTAACTCTCTTTCAAGACATTAGCCACTAAATTCGACTACTCAACTACTAAACTTCCGCATGTAGTTTCCTAATCAAATTCGCATTAACAAGTTGGTTCATTTCGTTCACAATGCGTTCTAACGTCAACTTTCGTTGGTTAGAAACACATTGCTCAATTTACATTCCTTCAGGCATTCTATCGAACACTTTTGATGCATAGAAAAACCTAGAATCTACAACAGGGTGATCAATCCTATTCTAGCATTAAGAACATGTAAATCGAAGAATCTAATGATAGAGAATTCCCTATGACAATCTATTCACTAATCCATTGACTTTCTACTAAGAACCCTAAAACCCAATTAAGAGACTACTCACACATATTGAAAAGAACAACACAAAGAGATGAAGAAAGCATAATTGAATTGATAAATAAAGAACAAGGGTTTAGAAATCTTCTCCCAAGTGCCAAAGAGGATGAATCTCTAGAATCTCAAAAAGCTTACAAAGAGAAGTCTCAAAAGTTGCAGAAAAAGAACGTGAATAGAAAAATTAGGTTCCTGAGGTTTTTATACCCAAAATACAGAAAAAGAGAGATAAAACCGGTTAAGGAAAACCGGACTGAGTCGTCAAGAGGGTGGATCGATCGATCCAGAGGCGGGATCGATCGATCCCGTACTGGCGGATCCTTTTTGCTACGACGATGAGTGTTGGATCGATCAATCTAGAGGCGGGATCGATCGATCCCGTACTGGCGGGTGGTTTTGTCTCGACGGATGAGTGGTGGATCGATCGATCCCCACCTGGGATCGATCGATCCCTTGTTGCCGACACCGGTTTCTTGATTCCCGCGATCGTTTCTGGTCCAAATGAGCTCGATAAGTCCCGAAAACATCTGTATCCCGCTTTAACACCTAAAACCTGCAAAAGACTCAAGACACGACCGAAAAGACGTAAAAGACGGACTACGACACGACAAACGACTCAAAACACGGACTAAATCAAGACTCGAAACCGTCAAAAACGCTATACATCAACTCCCCCCCGACTTAGATCTTTACTTGTCCTCAAGGAAAGCAGAAATCCTTATCAAGTGAAGAGGTTTGAAAACACGAGAACTCACATTTTCTTCGGGATCATGATCTTATCAATTGCCTGCAAACCACTATCACAAAACTCATCAAACCGTACTAGACTGTACTTCGCCATAACCGTAGAAATAAAATCAAGTCCCGAGATCTAAAAGAACTTTCAGAATCAGATAACTTAACCTTTTAACATTTATTAGCAGTGGCGTGTATTCTCACAAAGGGGGTATCGAACACGTTATAGGCTTGGTAAAAAGGCTAATATTTGTTGGCTCTAAGTGTTTCGGGTTCTCAAACAGTGTAAAACGGATGCATGTCATTATGCGAAATCACAGTGAGACACAGACCAACTAGGAGGTACATAGCTTCCCTTAAGCTCAGATCAAACTAACCAACACGGACCCCGATCGAAACATTAAGTACCCTTGATGCTTATGAATATGACTAAAAATAACCTGACATTTCCGGTTCCAATCACTCTCCTTTCCCGCTCTTTCTTTTTTTTTCGTTTTTTTTTTTTTTTTTTTTTTGAATAGAAACGGGGGAGTGGAACCGGTGTCTCACAAAAATCTGCATCAAGAGAAATCGCAAACATCAGCATATGCCCATGAATATAGTCTCTAAACCACAATGGCTCAATCTCATCACATATCGACAACCAGTAAACTACAACTCACTATCCTAACAAAAGGAAAGCTATGTCGGTCCGTATACTCCGTAGTTTTCGCACATGGATGCATATCATGATGATCATATAAGAATGCATGAGGTTTCAAACAATGGGTGGGGAAACAGGTGCGGTACTAGACTAAAAATGAGTCTAGCCATTCAGAGTTAGCAAAGAGAGGTAAAAATGATGCGAACAAAACTCTGAATGTATGATCCATTACATGATTCTCAAGCCCCTAAGTGAGATAAATTAAGTCCAGATTAAGTTCAAGTATATAAGATTAAGCTCAATTCATCCAAATTTCAAAGAGATAGGGACTACTATAGAGTGATCAAGTGATGGATTTTCCTGAACTTCCAAGTTATCGAATAGTGCTAAAATGGTCCCAAGGCAATGAAATCAAACACGGTGCAATTCCTTAAGAAAAGATCATAGATCTCAGACAACATTTTGACTCAATAAAAGACACAATTTTGACTCGATAAAATAGACTCGATGACTCAAAAAGAAAAACATCAAAATGACTCAAGGAAACATCAAAAATGCAAACTAGATTAGTAGACAAGTGGCAGCCTAACTTGATTGCTCGAGTAATTACCCGATACACTTAACCGCAAGGTAGTATATACGGGGTCGATCCACAAGAACCAATGGTACACTAAAGATTTCCGAGACTCGTTCTTAGCTAAAGCTAAAAGGTTGTTTTGTTTTGGGTTTTCGGAATTGTAAATAAAAATGCAATTAAAATAGACGATTTAACTTCAAGATTTAAAGACATTGGGCGTTAGGGTATTTCAGAGATCAACGAATAATGGAAACATGAAACCAGGAATTCAGTAATTAAGAACCGTTCTCGAACATGAACACATTTAAACCAATTCTCTTTCAAGACATTAATCACTAAATTTGACTATTCGATTACTAAACTTTCGCATGCAATTTCCTAGTCAAATTCGCATTACCAAACAAGTTCATTAAGTTCACAATGCGTCCTAACGTCAACTTTCGTTGGCTAGAAATACATTGCTCAATCCACATTCTTTCAGGCATTCTATCGAACACTTTTGATGCATAGAAAAACCTAGAATCTACAACAGGGTGATCAATCCTATTCTAGCATTAAGAACATGTGAATCAAAGAACCTAGAGAATGAGAATTCCTAACACAATCAATCCATTAATCCATTGAATCTCCTAATTGGAACCCTAAAACCCAATTGGAGAACTACTCACACATAGAGAAAGAGAAAAGGCAAATAGATATGAAAGAAAACATGATTCAATAAAATAGAAAAGGAATAGGGTTTAGAAATCTTCTCCAAGTGTCAAGAGGATGGATTCCTTTGCCCAAAATTGTTTTCAAACCAAAGAACCAAGTTTAGAAGTGAAAAATATCAAGGATAATGTCTCAAAAGTCGAGATTAGGGTTTTAAAACAATAGGAGACGAGCCGGGTCGGATCTGGAGTGACTCGGGTCAAATCTGGGCCAAAAATACGTCTGGGGAAGGGATCGATCGATCCCAGGTGGGGATCGATCGATCCCGAGCTGGCGGATGATTTTTCTTTGACAGACGAGAGTTGGATCGATCGATCCCCTCCTGGGATCGATCGATCCAGAAGCTCCTGGGTCAAGCTCTACACCTGCTTCAAATACTCGCCAGATTGACCTGTCTTCACTAATTCGGGTGTAACTCTTGGATGCACCGTTCGAGTTCCGTCAAACCACTTGGAAAATCAAGCTAACATCTTCATCTAGCCTGTGTCAAAAATTCAGAAAGATCTAACGGTGGGAAGTCTTCCATCTGAGGCTAAACGTCTGACACTTCTAAACGAAACTGCATCTCCAAATGTGTGTTTATATCCCAAAACAGCTCGTTTTCCTCCAAAGCAACCTAAAACCTGTAAAGACTCGATAAAAGACTAAAAGACTCTAAAAACACACTTTGACTCTATAAAACATATGATGTAGGAAAGAAAACAAAGACTCAAAACCGATAAAAACACAACATATCAACTCCCCCCGACTTAGATCTTTGCTTGTCCTCAAGGAAAGCAGAAATCCTTATCAAGTGAAGAGGTTTGAAAACACGAGAACTCACATTTTCTTCGGGATCATGATCTTATCAATTGCCTGCAAACCACTATCACAAAACTCATCAAACCGTACTAGACTGTACTTCGCCATAACCGTAGCAACAAAATCAAGTCCCGAGATCTAAAAGAACTTTCAGAATCAGATAACTTAACCTTTTAACATTTATTAGCAGTGGCGTGTATTCTCACAAAGGGGGTATCGAACACGTTATAGGCTTGGTAAAAAGGCTAATATTTGGTGGCTCTAAGTGTTTCGGGTTCTCAAACAGTGTAAACGGATGCATGTCATTATGC
>NW_003302398.1:0-6331 GCF_000004255.2 Arabidopsis lyrata subsp. lyrata | reverse complement strand
GCCTAACTCGGGAGGGTGCGTAGCTTCCCTTAAGCTCGGATCAAACTAACCAACATGACCCCGATCGAAACATTAAGTACCATTGATGCTTATGAATATGACTAAAAATAACCTGACATTTCCGGTTCCAATCACTCTCCTTTCCCGCTCTTTCTTTTTATTTTCGTTTTTTTTTTTTTTTTTTTTTTTTTTTGGAAAAGAAACGGGGGAGTGGAACCGGTGTCTCACAAAAATCTGCATCAAGAGAAATCGCAAACAGCAGCATATGCCCATGAATATAGCCTCTAAACCACAATGGCTCAATCTCATCACATATCGACAACCAGTAAACTACAACTCACTATCCTAACAAAAGGAAAGCTATGTCGGTCCGTATACTCCGTAGTTTTCGCACATGGATGCATATCATGATGATCATATAAGAATGCATGAGGTTTCAAACAATGGGTGGGGAAACAGGTGCGGTACTAGACTAAAAATGAGTCTAGCCATTCAGAGTTAGCAAAGAGTGGTAAAAATGATGCGAACAAAACTCTGAATGTATGATCCATTACATGATTCTCAAGCCCCTAAGTGAGATAAATTAAGTCCAGAATAAGTTCAAGTATATAAGATTATGCTCAATTCATCCAAATTTCAAAGAGATAGGGACTACTATAGAGTGATCAAGTGATGGATTTTCCTGAACTTCCAAGTTATCGAATAGTGCTAAAATGGTCCCAAGGCAATGAAATCAAACACGGTGCAATTCCTTAAGAAAAGATCGTAGATCTCAGACAACATTTTGACTCAATAAAAGGCACGATTTTGACTCGATAAAATAGACTCGATGACTCAAAAAGAAAAACATCAAAATGACTCAAAGAAACATCAAAAATGCAAACTAGATTAGTAGACAAGTGGCAGCCTCCCCCCGACTTGCTTCACACCGACTCGGTGTGAAAACAATTCGAAAGGAAGATGCTAGACACACTCAAAAGAAAAAAAAAAAAAAGTGAAAATGCGAAAAGGAGAAAGAGAAAACTTACTTGGGATACATGGTGGGTTGCCTCTCACTAAGCGCTTGTTTTAGGTCGTAAGCTTGACCGCTCAACACAAAATATTAATCATAAGAATCAAAAGGTTGTGCCAGTGGACCTTTTGTCCTTCTCCTGTTAGTGAAAGAAATGAGATGTGCCAAGTAACACATAATTATCCATGGTAAAGAGATAAAATTCATATCAAGAAAAATTACTACAAATGTAGCATATACTTTAAAATATTCCTTGATGGTTGAATGCTCATGAGGATCAAATGCATTTGGAGGAAAAATAAAGTCAATTTCCGGCTTACATGATGTTTGAACAAAATAATCAACTTCATCCCCATTGATCTCATATAGCACAATATCTCCATCCATATAATCAACCTTAGGATCGTCATTCTCATGCAAAATCTTATGAATATCAAGCACAACTCCTAGGAAAGATTCATCAAGAAGAGATCTAGATATTTCAGGCATTGAAAACTTAAACTCGAGATCATGAACATTCAAAGCACAATGATATTCAATATCAAAACATATTTCATGGTAATCCCTAGCAAGTTTTGCTGCTCTTAAAGTATCTAGTCTTTGAGACTCACATATCAAATCGTAACATTCATCAATGATCATGGGAGTATGCAAACTAGAAGTCACATCTTCAACGCATGACAACTGAATATCCTCAACATCATGAATTTCAAGGGTTGAAACGCATGTACCTTCTAATTCGCTGGGTGGAACCCAATATATTACCTTTTCAAGCGCACGGGCTTCTTGTTCTTCATAGAATGTGACTTCTCTTCCTTCACATGCTGCCCGGTGTGATAAGAGATTACACCGGATCAAGATCGCTAAATCACTCCTAACAAATGTCGGATGTTTGTCGTGAAGTTCATCCAACTTCACTTTTTGTTCCGGTGTAAGAACACTCTCATCAAACGGTGGCTCCACATATGATTCATCATCTTCTTCTTGCGGCCAATCATTGTATTCCATGGCATAAAAAAAACAAATGAAAGTTAGTAATAAATAAAAATGCTCTAGACTAAAAACTAATCCTAAATCCTTAGGTAACGCAATTGGTCCCCAGCAACGGCGCCAACTTGATTGCTCGAGTAATTAACTCAATACACTTAACCGTTAGGCAGTATATTCGAGGTCGATCCACAAGGACCAAAGATACTCTAAGGATTTCCGAGACTTGTTCTTAGCTAAAACTAAAAAGATTACTTGTTCGGGTTTTCAGTTTGTAAAATAAAAATGCAAATTAATTAAACGATTTAACTTCAAGATTAAAAGGCATTGGGCATTAGGGTATTTCAAAAGACAATGGCTAGCGGGATAAACAAAACGAGGAATTCATAAATGAAGAACCATTCTCAACTATGAACACAATTCTAGACTAACTCTCTTTCAAGACATTAGCCACTAAATTCGACTAATCAACTACTAAACTTTCGCATGTAGTTTCCTAATCAAATTCACATTAACAAGTTGGTTCATCTCGTTCACAATGCGTTCTAACGTCAACTTTCGTTGGTTAGAAACACATTGCTCAATTTACATTCCTTCAGGCATTCTATCGAACACTTTTGATGCATAGAAAAACCTAGAATCTACAACAGGGTGATCAATCCTATTCTAGCATTAAGAACATGTAAATCGAAGAATCTAATGATAGAGAATTCCCTATGACAATCTATTCATTAATCCATTGATTTTCTACTAAGAACCCTAAAACCCAATTAAGAGACTACTCACACATATTGAAAAGAACAACACAAAGAGATGAAGAAAGCATAATTGAATTGATAATTAAAAAACAAGGGTTTAGAAATCTTCTCCCAAGTGCCAAAGAGGATGAATCTCTAGAATCCCAAAAAGCTTACAAAGAGAAGTCTCAAAAGTTGCAGAAAAAGAACGTGAATAGAAAAATTAGGTTCCTGGGGTTTTTATACCCAAATACAGAAAAAGAGAGATAAAACCGGTTAAGGAAAACCAGACTGAGTCGTCAAGAGGGTGGATCGATCGATCCAGAGGCGGGATTGATCGATCCCGTACTGGCGGATCCTTTTTGCTACGACGATGAGTGTTGGATCGATCGATCCAGAGGCGGGATCGATCGATCCCGTACTGGCGGGTGGTTTTGTCTCGACGGATGAGTGGTGGATCGATCGATCCCCACCTGGGATCGATCGATCCCTTGTTGCCGACACCGGTTTCTTGATTCCCGCGATCGTTTCTGGTCCAAATGAGCTCGATAAGTCCCGAAAACATCCGTATCCCGCTTTAACACCTAAAACCTGCAAAAGACTCAAGACACGACCGAAAAGACGCAAAAGACGGACTACGACACGACAAACGACTCAAAACACGGACTAAATCAAGACTCGAAATGGTAAAAAACGCTATACATCAATGATGACAATGACAACTCTGGTCCTAGAGACCCAACAAGCAACCAAAAACAAGTCATTTCTGGGGCTTCTTCTCTGAAAACAATTGACCCTTTTCAAGACATTCATGGGCTGGCCACGAACAAAGGCAAATCGGTGGAGTTTGCAGACACAAATGCGAGCATGTCAACGCTACCAAGTCTCTTTGAAGACACTGAGTTAACTGCTGAGCGACTACGCTACCTTCATGCCAAATGGACCAGAAATCAAGAGGGTTTCCTTGAGCCTTGCCCTGTTTATGGTGAGGGGACTAGCAATGTCCTTGGTACAACTGTTCCTAAGAGGAAGAGAATGGAGACTGAAGCCTTTTACAGACGCTGGGAAGAAGTGGAAGACAAAGCGGTGATGCATCAGGCTCGAAAATAGAAAAGAGCGGAGTCCCAAGGATCATGCTCGGCAACAGGACTTGACGGAGGCGCGGGGGGCCCGGTACCCCTATTGTTCCCAACATGAGGATCCTCTCTTGGAATTGTCGAGGTATGGGAGGGCCATTAACTAGTACTAGATTACATCGTATGTGTCGTATTTATAAGTTGGATGTTTTATTTCTAGTTGAAACTATGAATAAGTGTGATGTTGTACATACTCTTGCTTTAAGTTTAGGATTTGCTAATGTAATAACTGAAACTCCACCAGGTAGAAGTGGAGGTTTGGCTCTAATGTGGAAAAACAATGTGTCTTTATCCAAGATCTCTCAGGATGAAAGACTTATCGATGTACACATTACTAATAATAATTTAAGTTTTTATTTGTCTTGTGTTTATGGTCATCCCATTCACAATAAACGTCATGAACTTTGGGAACGTTTTAGAAAAGATTTCAATCAATCGGGATGGTGCTTGGGTTTTAATGGGAGATTTTAATGAGATTATTTCAAACTCAGAAAAAAAAGGAGGTCCTCCTCGTGATGAATGGAGTTTTAGGAGTTTTAGAAATATGTTGGCTTCTTGTGATTTACTAGATATGAAACACAAAGGAGATAGGTTCTCTTGGATTGGAGAAAGACACACTCACACTGTGACTTGTTGTCTTGATCGTGTGTTTCTTAACACAGAGTTTGCTGCTCTGTTTCCCCACTCTGAAGTTGAATTTTGGACTTCAATAGCTCAGATCATCGGCCCCTTTTTGTAAATATTGACATCTCTAAACCAAACATAAGGAAACATAAACAAAAAAGTTCACAACACAAAGGGATATCCTGGATTGCATGGGAGCGGTTACAATATTCAAAAAGTGAAGGAGGACTTAGTTTTCGCAATCTTGCAAAATTTAATGATGCCCTTCTCGCAAAACTAGCTTGGCGAATTATTCGACACCCAAACACTCTTTTTGCTCGTCTAATGAAAGCTCGTTATTTCAAAGATGAATCGATATTGAATGCGAAACCAAGGCAAAGACAATCATATGGATGGTCATCCATTTTGCATGGATTGGACATTATTAAAAAGGGAACACGGTTTCAAGTTGGTGACGGTAACTCAATCAATGTAATGAAAGATAATATCGTTCCCGATCACCCACCACGGCCTCTATCATTGGTATCTCCCAATCCAGATTTGTACATCAGCGATTTGATTACGCATATGGGAGACTACCGTTACTAGAATCCAAACAAGTTAGATTATATAGTCGCCGTTGATCATGCTGTTCTTCATCAAACTCACCTATCCAGGGTGATTTCTCCGGACAAACTCATTTGGCATTATGATAAAACAGGTGAATACACAGTACGTTCTGGTTATTGGTTTGCTACTCATGTTCCGACCCAGGGAGTCTGAAGGCTCCCTCCTCCGCAGGCTCTTACCCTTTTGAAAAGGCCATTAGGGAAATTACGCATTATACTTAATGTTAACATGTCCTCTGGCGTATTTTAACACGAGCTATAGGTACAATGACCCGGTTAAACTCTAGAGGAATGAAGTTTAGATCCAACATGTCAACGGTGCGGACAAGCGGAAGAAACAATCAACCATTGCCTTTTTACATGTCTTTTTGCCATTCTAGCATGGAGACTCTCACATATACCTGTCCTACAAGCACAGTTATCCTCTGAGAATGTTGAAGATAATTTATCTTGTTTGATGGATTTGCAACGTACCATAGGTATCTCCAAAACAAATAAATTTTTACCCTTTTGGTTACTTTGGCAAATTTGGAAATCAAGGAACAATTTAGTATTCAACAAAGTTAGACTCAGTCCTTCAAAAGTAGCATTACAAGCGAAAACGGATGTACGAGAATGGCTTGAAGTTTTGGAAAAGCAGGGACATAGCGATTCCGATAACGTTACGTCCGCAAACAGAGTATATTCTTGGTCACGGCCACCGGAAACCTTCCATAAATGCAATTTTGATGCAAAGTTTGATATCATTACCAAACAAACAACCGCGGGTTGGATTATTCGAGATCATGCAGGTATAGCTAGGGCTTGGGGTTCTTCACGACTAAATAGCACGGGTTCACCACTAGAAGCAGAAGCGCAAGCTCTCCTTTCTTCCATGCAGCAATCATGGATTCGGGGTTTCACAAAGATTATTTTCAAGGGAGATTGCAAGGTTTTAATTGATAATATTAATGGTGTTTCACGAGACGCATCTATTGCAGGCATTCTTCAGGATCTTTGTTTTTGGGGTTCAAAGTTTAAAGAGAAACATTTTAACTATGTAAATCGTAATTGTAATCAAGTAGCTCATAACCTTGCCCAGTTTGGATGTATTGTTGTATGCTTTTATTCTGATAATCATGATCCTCCTTCATGGATTGTGGAAACTCTGTATAATGACATTTCATATTAATATATTTTCATTTTGACGAAAAAAAATAATTAAATTATAAAACGAAAATCTGTTAT